>NC_036844.1:21140493-21192475 GCF_002910315.2 Salvelinus sp. IW2-2015
ATTTGTGCTGCTAAATATGCACATTTTCGAACAAAACCTATATGCATTGTGTAATATGATGTTACAGGACTGTCATCTGATGAAGTATATCAAGGTTAGTCAAAAATTATATATCTTTTGCTGMATTGTTACGATCGCTAACCTMTGCTGCTGGTAAATTGCTTGTGTTTCTGGCTATTGTGSTAAGCTAATATAATGCTATATTGTGTTTTCGCTGTAAAACACTTAAAYAATRTGAKATATTGGCTGGATTCACAAGATGTTGGGCTTTCATTTGCTGTARGCTGTGTATTTTTCAGAAATGTTTTAAGATGAGTAATTAGGTATTTGACGTTGGTCTCTGTAATTATTCTGGCAGCTTCGGCACTATTTCAGATTGCAGCTGCAATGTAGAACTGTGATTTATACCTGAAATATGCAAAACAAAATACAAAAAACATATGCTATACAATAAATATGTTATCAGACTGTCATCTTATGAAGTTGTTTCTTGGTTAGTGGCTATATATATCTTTATTTGGTCAAATTTGTGATAGCTACCCATGCAGGAAAAAAATGGTGAAAAAAAAAGTTGTGTCTTTCGCTATCGTGGTTAGCTAATAGATTTACATATTGTGTCTTCCCTGTAAAACATTTTAAAAATCAGAAATGATGGCTGGATTCACAAGATGTGTATCTTTCATCTGGTGTCTTGGACTTGTGATTTAATGATATTTAGATGCTAGTATTTACTTGTGACGCTATGCTAGGCTATGCTAGTCAGCTTTTTTACTGTGGGGGGTGCTCCCGGATCCGGGATGCGTAGCAAGTAGAAGTCAAAATAAATACCAATCACGCTATAAGGCGGATCTAATGAAGATCGGAATGAATCACGACCTGTCTTTCATTACCTTGAAAAACAAAACAAATGTTTTAACCATTTAATAGAAAAGTACCACTGGAGAGCTATTTCTTTCATTTTCAGTTGCCGATGTCCATCTTTCCAATCTAAAACCAAAACGGTAAATAAAAGTAATTCCTAATGTGGTCAGGACGGTGAACTGTGGTTCTGATCCATTTTGTGAAGTCAGACAGAATATGTTCTTCTCAACAATTTATATTGTGCAGGACAGGTTGTATTCTATGTGCAGACAGCGTGGCAGTGGAGGAATATTTGGCAGCAGATATGATCACTTTGGAAAACCGGGTGTAGTTTTTTAGCAGAGGAACCGTTTAATCACATTTTTCATATGATGTGGCGACTATTGGAAAGCAGGGGGAAAAGTGCCTCAAAGAACAAAGGCATGATAAATGCTTGGCTGTGTGATGCCTGCAGATAGGAACTATCTTCCAGATATCTTTTATTGCTATTATTTTCCTTGTGTCCCTGGGTTATTCATGAATTGGAATTTGTTTTCTTTAAGAACATTTTTCCCTGTTGCTCTGGACACAAGAATAAGCAAATTATAGCAACAGCCAATAAGCTTACATTGCAAGGCTTTCCAGAATGACTACTAATGTGATGTTGCTAACACTTTACTTGAACCCTCTGTTATAATGCTACATAACACTGTTGCAATGTTATAACTGATGCCATGACAGCTAGTGTCAGCTTATGGCAACTGGCTTAACACTTTTAATGATATGAACTGTCAGCTGTGCATACCACTAGACAAACTAAGCATGATTGTGTAATGTAAGGTGCTAGGTTAAAACATTGAAGACCACTACAACTGTGAAGTGCTTTTATAACCAAAATAAGTTGGTTCTGCAGACTATATTTGGAAATAATAAAGTAAATGGTGTTTTACTACTTGACATGACTGACATGACACCACTGTAGCAATACAGCATAGCCTTCTATAATATGTGCTAGTGTCAGGACTCCCCAGCTATTTCCCTCCAAAGCCCCATTCATAGCTGCTGTCCGAGCACTCTCCATGACACTAATGGTCCTTTAAAAGGCATGCAGAGGAGAATTCCCTTCGCTGTCTGACAATGTAGAACAGCAAAGGAAGGCAGCACAGGCACCCCACCCCCCTCCCGAAGCCTCACTATCCCTCCCTCTTTCTGGATCCACCAACACCACGCCAGCACTGTGTGGCCTGAGAGTATATTCAGCTCCCCAAATTCAGAGGACTTGGACTGCCTGGTTGCAGTAAGATTCCCCCTCAGGATACGTAGTGGGAGGTTAGGCCGGTTTTGTTTTCTTCTTTGCTCTTTTGAGGCCTCTCTGCTTGCCAATTCTTTCGATGGAGAGAACTTGCCAAGGAGCATAAAACGACAGGCCACAAAACCCCCATTCACCACCAGGTGGCTGGTTTAAATCAGTGGAATTATTTCACCCTATCGTTTGGCTCTTTCAAGGACTGTAAGGCTTGTTATATATGCTTCATTGTTTTGCCCCAGGTGCAGACTAAAAAGGTTGTTTCAAAGACACATTTTTTGCGTACTTCATTTGAACCATTTTATGTACAGTATAACAGTCATACATTGAATCAAAATTATTCAAAATTGCTTAGATGAACAGTAAACAAGCCTCTACGGACAATGCACCAAGTTGTGACTCGATTTCTCACAGTGCATTAATCATGAAGTCAAATGTTACATAGAGATTCCAATGCTTTCTAGAGGGCACTCTACTGTACAATTGTGTCACATCTTTCAACACATTCACGGCTTCTGTTTTATGAACATACTGAACTTGCCTTAATATTTAAACACCATAGTACTGAGCACAGGGCTTTTTGGAGGCACAAACAAGGCAACAAATTTGCCACCTTGCGGTTTGTCAGGCTGATATAGTGGCCTTAATTGGTGCTGGGCCTTCTGGGTCCAGGCTTAGTCAAACGTGGAGAGCTCGACCCTGAATGGCTTCCCGCAAGGTCGGGCTGCCCTCCCCGCCATGTTCACCCAAAAGACCCATACATCACCAGCGACAGACTGGAAATTAATGCGACCGAGATCCAGAGCGCACCAATGTCGTGATCACGTCTCGCTCCCTGGCCAGACTCTTCACAAATGTGCAGTTAAGAGTAAGGCCTCAACTGTGGCAGGGTCTGTCATGTAAATCATCTCAAAATATATTTATTTCGTTGAGTTTCCCCACGTCTTTTGCAGGAAATCGTTTTTTTTTATTTACATATTTTTTAAGGCAAGATTTTCTATAAAAGATGGTGATGAATTACTTATCTCTAATAGCAATCATGACAGTAACTATATCCCTCAAATCTGACTGCTGTCTCCTTCAATTACTAATAAGTTAATTTAACTTTTCCAAAAGAGCAGTGAGGGGTGCTTTGACACCGCTTTGAAGAAACAATTTTGCTGTTACATTATTATCCATCATATAGTAGCTAATTATGATGTTTGCCCTTGACTGTGACCTCCTACTGCGAGTGAGGGCCCACCAGCTTCTAATTCCTTGCTTGAATGAGAAGGATCATTGGATTTAAGCATGCCATCAAGTTCACATCTTTAGTTTTTGAAATATGGCAATAACTACTGTATACAGATATTCATACAATACATTACACCATTACGCTAAAGCAGTTTGACCTCACATTTTTTGGGACACTCCTCTGCTTCCCATAGGCCTATTGGGAAGCACCATTCTGTATGCAAAGGTTACATCAGGGGCTCACTGAAGAATAGTGAATAAGTTCACAGGTAAGACTGTGTTTACCAAACAGAGCTGCACCATACAACAGGCATTATGTGTAATCCTATATTGTGTTTATAATCAATAATAAGTACTCCAGGGTCCCTAAATGAATTTAGGGGTGTGACTAGTCATTAAATGCTTGTATGCATTATACATTGATGATGTCGTACACATCCTTCATGAAAACAACCCGTCTTGTCTCCAGCCTTGAGAGTAGAGCAACTCCACTGATCAGAGAGATACATAACAACAACAAGTGCATCCTCAGATTAATGTAATTTAGGGTAGGGAGGAGTGCAAATGAGGAAATACAGTGGCGGAAGGCAGTAGAACGAAAGCGATGGATACGTTCACGATACACAACTGAACCCTACTTCGCCACTGCCCATGATTCTCCATTTGTACATGTCTGGCGTTCAGCTCCGACACAGAGCGGGAATAGAGCAGGTTGCACTCCAACATGCAGTAACCTTGATGACACCCTTCATTACTTTGTACAGTCTGATGTCCTGACAGAGGCACTCGGCACCAGATGGAGGGGAGGGACACGGCACACCTCCCATCTCACTCCCACCTTTGTCCTTTAGAGCGGCCAGTAAAATTGGGCTGGGGGGCTGTATGGGGGAGAAATAGGAAGAGAAAGGGGGAGGAGTGGGGCAGTTTGGACCTGGAGTATATCCCAGCGGCTCTGCAGAGCTGTCCTTGTTGAAGGTGCTTTGACAGCAGGTGTCCTCGGCCCTGCACTGACCATGCAATGCCACCAACCTGCGCTTTACGGCATGAGGTAATGGGCCTTCAGCCCGGCCCCTGCCATGCCTCTGTAACCCCCCCAGGATGAGAACACCAGCAGCCATCATCATCGAGTGAGAATGCCAGAGCAGAGTGGAAAGGTTCCCTGACCTGGAAGAGATAGGCCAGGTGATGTGCGGGGACTCAGTACTCAACCCTACCTGATTTCAGGTGTTATCTGGAGTTCAACACAAAAGGGATTCTGACTTCTGTATATACACTGAGTGTACAAAACATTAAGAACACCTGCTCTTGCAATGACATAGACTGACCAGGTGAATTCAGGTGAAAGCTATGATCCCTTATTGAAGTCACTTGTTAAATCCACTTCAATCAGTGTAGATTTAGGGGACACAGGTTAAAGAAGGATCCTTAAACCTTGACACAATTGAGACAAAATATTTTGTGCTTTTGAACGGGCTATGTCTAGAACTGCAGTGCTGCTGGCTTGTTTATGCTCAACAGTTTCCCGTGTGTATCAAGAATGGTCGACCACCCAAAGGACATCCAGCCAACTTGGGGGGGGGGGGTGCAACTCAATATTATGAAGGTGTTCTTAATGTTTTGTACACTGTGTATTTTTCCTTCAAGCTGAGCAATCTCAGTTCTCATCCCTTGAATATATCTTTACTCACAGAACACATCCAAAATGACCTACTGTATTTTATTATTATTATTACATTTTAGTCATTTAGCAGATGCTGTTATCCAGATTAATTTACAGTTAGTGCATTCATCTTAAGATAGCTAGGTGGGACAACCACAAAGCTGTCATCAAAGCAATGGTGGCCACCTTGAAGAATCTCAAATATAAAATATATTTGTTATTTGTTTAACACTTTTTTGGTTACTATATGATTCCATGTGTGTTATTTCATAGTTTTGATGTCTTCACTATTATTCTACAATGTGTGTGTCCAAAAGTTTTACTTGTACTGTATATATACATGTGGTAATTAATATGGAGTTGGTCCCCCATTTGCTGCTATAACAGCATCGACTCTTCTGGGAAGGCTTTCTACTAGATGTTGGAACATTGCTGTGGGGACATTCAGCCACGAGCATTAGTGAGGTCGGGCACTGATGTTGGGCGATTAGGCCTGGCTTGCAGTCGGCGTTACAGTTCATCCAAAAGGTGTTCGATGGGGTTGAGGTGAGGGCTCTGTTCAGGCCAGTCAAGTTCTTCCACACTGATCTCGACAAACCTTTTCTGTATGGACCTCGCTTTGCGCACGGGAAACAGAAAAAGGCCTTCCCCAAACTGTTGCCAATAGGGAGGAGGTCAGAGAACTGGCAGTGTGGTGCCAGGACAACAACCTCTCCCTCAATGTGAGCAAGACAAAGGAGCTGATCGTGGACTATAGGAAAAGGCAGGCCGAACAGGCCCCCATTAACATCGATGGGGCTGTAGTGGAGCGGGTCGAGAGTTTCAAGTTCCTTGGTGTCCACATCACCAAAGAACTGTCATGGTCCAAACATACCAAGGGCACTGCGTTCATCCACCTCTGGCCTGCTCGCCTCCCTACCTCTGAGGAAGTACAGTTCCCGCTCAGCCCAGTCAAAACTGTTCGCTGCTCTGGCACCCCAATGGTGGAACAAACTCCCTCACGACGCCAGGTCAGCGGAGTCAATCACCACCTTCCGGAGACACCTGAAACCCCACCTCTTTAAGGAATACCTKGGATAGGATAAAGTAATCCTTCTAACCCCCCCCTCCCCCTTAAAAGAGTTAGATGCACTATTGTAAAGTGGTTGTTCCACTGGATATCATAAGGTGAATGCACCAATTTGTAAGTCGCTCTGGACAAGAGCGTCTGCTAAATGACTTAAAAAATGTAAATGATACCAAGACAGTTGTGAAGAGGGCACGACAAAACCTTTCCCCCCTCAGGAGACTGAAAAGATTTGGCATGGGTCCTCAGATCCTCAAAAGGTTCTACAGCTCCACCATCGAGAGCATCCTGACTGGTTGCATCACCGCCTGGCATTGCAACAGCTCGGCATCTGACCGTAAGGCGGTACAGAGGGTAGTACGAACGGCCCAGTACACCACTGGGGCCAAGCTTCCTACCATCCAGGACCTATACAATAGGCGGTGTCAGTGGAAAGCCCATAAAATTGTCAGAGACTCCAGTCACCCAAGTTATAGACTGTTTCCTCTGCTACCGCATGGCAAGCGGTACCGGAGTGCCAACTCTAGGACCAAAAGGCTACTCAACAGCTTCTACCCCCAAGCCATAAGACTGCTGAACAATTAATAACATCGCCACCGGACAATTTACATTGGCACCCCCCCCTTTTGTACACTGCTGCTACTCGCTGTTTATTATCTATGCATAGTCACTTCACCCCCACCTATATGTACAAATTACCTCAACTAACCTGTACCCCTGCACACTGACTCGGTACCCGTGCCCCCTGTATATAGCCTCGTTAATGTTATTCTTATTGTGTTACTTTTTATTATTACTTTTTATGTTAGTCTACTTGGTAAATATTTTCTTAACTCTTCTTGAACTGCACTGTTGGTTAAGGGCTTGTAAGTAAGCATTTCACGGTAAAGTCTACACTTGTTGTATTTGGCGCATTTGACAAATAAAGTTTGATTTGAATTGCAGCCCTGAGTCTTGCAGCCCTGAGTCTTGTATTTGGGGAGTTTCTACCATTCTTCTCTGCAGATCCTCTCAAGCTCTGTCAGGTAGGATGGGGAGCATTGCTGCACAGCTATTTTCAGGTTTCTCCATAGATTTGATCGTGTTCAAGTCTGGGCTCTGGCTGGGCCACTAAAGGACAATCTGAGACTTGTCCCAATGCCACTCCTGTGTTGTCTTGGCTCTGTGCTTATGGTTGTTGACCTGTTAGAAGGTGAACCTTCGCCCCAGAACCTCTGGAGCAGGTTTCATCAAGGATCTCTCTGTAATAGGACAAACTGACTTGTTGGAAAGGTGACATCCTATAATGGTGCCACATTGAAAATCCCTGAGCTTTTCAGTAAGGCCATTCTGCTGCCAATGTTTGTCTATGGAGATTGCATGACTGTGTGCTTGATTTTATACACCTGTCAGCTACAAAGGTGGCTGAAGTAGCCACACCAAATAAGTCCCCAAACAATACTTTAAATTGCCCAAACAGCACCAGAACATAAAGATGCATCGTATATAGAACTTTGTTCTGGCAATACGATGCATTACAACTAAAAGCAGATTTACCCATCTCAGTGGAGACCGTTGGAACCTCAAGAGTTAACCAACCACGTGAACGTGTTAGGCAACTCAGGTGTCTATACTTCAACAGCAAAGTTAGATATAATGGAAGTTTATGAGATAGGGCCTTGTAAACAAAAAGGGAGTAATGTAAGACATCTACAGGTCTTAGGCGAAGTCCAGCCAACTTTGTGATACAGGATGCAGTGTTAAATATCACAACAGTCATCTGTAACAAAACGAAGGGCACTAAGGTAGACAGCATCCAAAGGTTTAAGAGCAGAACAGATAAGAACAGACTGAATAATCTGCTTCCTACTGTTATGAGAAGGGCACAATCTGTTTCTGTAAAAAAAACTTCAAATGTTAGCTTCTTAACTAGCTCATCTATGTTTTTTTAAATGTAAAATACATATCAATCCAATGCCTAAGTATTTATATGCGGGAACACCGTTGATTGGAGAACCATCTATTGAGTGAACATTTAGCTAATATAAATGTATTAAATGTTGCCCGTATTATGCACAAGTTTTAAATCAGCAAGGGATTCCTGCATAGCTATCAAATCCGACTGTAGTTTTGACCAGTGGCGACCAGAAAATTCAAGCCCCTTGGGTGCTGCCATAGAGTTACATTAGAAGTGCCCATCCAAGAAGGCTCAAGGTCATTGGCCACAGATAAAAGTCAAATCACGTTATATCTACAGTAGCTTTGAATGGACTGATCATGTCAACATCATACTTTCAAAATCTTAGCTAGCGAGCTAGCTGTCATCATCATGAATCAAATCGACAATCTACTGGCAAATCCTTTTCAATCCTTGTCATATGAAGAGAAATTATGAAGAGAAGTTCTAGATTAAACCTTTCGGTGCTCATCGGCCGTTGGACATAAACATTACACAAGTTGGAAATTGCAAATTCAACAATGAGTGGTTTGGAACGAATAAGTGGCTAACTGCAATCACTAGTCTGCTTTTCAGTGGAGGGGATTTGTGGTCTAAGTCTGGGTTTAAAGGTCTCTTTTCCAAGCTTAAAATGATTAACATTCAATATTGGCCATGCTGTCAATCCAGGATGACTTCTGACACTTTCAAAACAACTGGAAACTCAGGAACTGGGAAATCTCAGATTTCAGTGAGTTCAATACAACTGGTAACTCGGAATAAATCGAGCTCCGACTGGGAAAATATGTTTTGAACAGTCATCCAACTCGGAATTCCAAGTCGGGAACTCGGACCTCTTTCTAGAGCTCCGACTTGAAGATCACTAAGGTCATGATTGAACCTTGTTTTTTTCCAGTTCTCATGAAAGCACCATAATTCCAGAGAATGCCAGACTTTGATGACAAAGTTTGCTGACAGAATCTGCCCATAAAGGACCGCCGTGCCACCTTCCTGTTAAAGTGAGCACAGCATAACAAGGTGAGTTAAAAAATGTATTGTATGCTGCTGCATAAATTTTGTAATATGCCAGGGAGATATGTATACTGTAGCTTAGAAGGTAATAAGTGTATGTTGTGTAGGAAGCTGTTAGTAGCCCGTGTGCCTCACCCTAATAATTTCATCCCTTTTCCCCTCATAATTTAGCCTACTGTTCTGACTTGGTGGTGCACGTGTAGCCTATAGCCTGTTTTAGAAAAGGACATCATCAAATTTGTAAGAGCTTTCATTGTCTGCTTATATGCCCCTTTTATTTATTCTTCAGTTCTGACTTGGTGTACAGGGAGAATACTGTAAGAACAGCCCATGTTCTGAATTCTGTCGTTGAAAATTATTTTGCCTACATCCATCCTAGCTCACTCATTAATGTCTTAAATCAAAATTACGGATTGCTTCTTATCCGCTCGACGTCCCCTTATGCTATAGTTCGTACATCTCAACTGTCAGTAGAAACCACATTTGTTTAAGCAAATCAGCCATATCAGCTATGTTTTTTTAAAGGCAGTAAATGAGGCTGAATGAATGGTTTGGCTGCCACACAAGGCTCTGCTGATAGCCAGGTGCAACAGTAGTAAGGTGTTGGGACTGACGTTGGGACTTTGCTGGCATGCATCAAAAACATTTTGAAAATTTGCCCCACCAATATTTACATGCAGACTAGGATCCAATTGGTCGGCCCCTGTGGATTTCTTGTTGTCTATTGCTAGCAAAGCATCCAGGACTTACTTTTCTGTAAATAGCCTAAAATAAAAACGTTGACTATTATTTCTCTGATCATTCAGCAAGTTTCCCCTATCAGCATCCAGCCCAATATCATTGTGAAAAGGCTTAGAAGCTATTTCATAGAGATAGCCCGCTGAAATAAAATGGTGATTAAATGCATCAATGATGGATTTTTTTTTCGTAATTAGTGGCGGTGCGTGGGTAAAGCCAAGCCAGGAAAAAACCCATACAACCAATGTTGTGATAATTGTGTTGTTTGCTCTATAAACCATTAGTTCAAACGCACTGCAGAGAAAACCGGAAGAAGAATTATCACTGAATTATCACAGTGAATTATTGTAATGTTTGTTTATGTGTCAAATAATCCCATAAGGGATGGGTTGCCAAGTGGAAATTTGACACAAACATTTAATTTAATTCATTGATTTCATTAATTGATTCATGTAGACTACAGGATAGCCAATGCCATCCTACTCTCAAACATGTTGGCAACACAGTATATGACTCTCTCACACACTAGTACACACTTTTTGTTTTAGTTGTCCTAGACTAGGCTACCTGGCTAAAATTCTTGTTAGACTAACTCCCTCGCATGGGCAACAATGAACCAGCTAAGTTAGCTAGCTCGTTAACGTGAGCCCACACTACATCTAGGCTACATATTGAACTTTAATCAACTCAGGCCAGTGTCACAATGTATGAATTTGGTTAGATCAGAATCAGCGTTATAATCATTGGCCTGCACGGAGAATTAAGTAAAAACCACAAGTCCAAGTTCATTCATGGCTTACGGAAGGGCCGATTTTAGCTAGCTAGCTAGCTACTGCAGGACAACAACACAAGAAGACAAGGTTTTTCAGACAATGACGTTTTGGTTTTGATGTGATTGGTGTGAAGCCATATCTAAACTGGCCTCCTCTGAGGGGTGGGTTTGCTGCGCTAGGACCACCCACAGTTGAGCTCACCTCAATGCTGATCGGCTAATTCTTGTATAATTATTTTATAAAGGGAGCCCAAACGCTCGCTGGCATCAATAAATGAAATGCTACGGCAGCAACATGTCCATCTCTTTTTGGCCAGACAGCATTAGATTCATGGCTACACATACTGAGACAGAGGGACGCTGTTTCCCTCGCTCTGATGATTTCTCTGGTGAGATAGATTCAGCCACTTGCAGTTTGAACAGGAATTATGAGAACACAGAGAGACGAAAGACAAATTGATTGTGGATGAGTCAATTTAGCATATTCACAGTTAATGATTGTGAGTGGATCAGCGTGGGTTCTAATTATTCATTAGCATATCATATATGAATCTGATTTAACTGAAAATAAGATGTCTTAGAGATGTGAGGATATGATGCCTACACAGTAACGGCGAGGTGATCAAACGTGGCGTTACTATCAGGGCCCTTTAAACACATTGGCAGTTAGTGCAGCTAGGGCTGCCGGCCTCTTTGTCTTCCTGGCAGGCTTTGATGAAAGCCCCTTGGGTGATTGACTCTTACTTATGGAAGTGAACACAGCTAGAGAGAGAGAGCTAGAGAGAGAGAGGGGAGAGAGAGAGAGAGAGGAGAGAGAGAGAGATAATTGAAGGGGGTATAGGGAATTATGATTTTCTCACCTTCAGGGGAAGTAGGAAAATCACCCATAGCTATTTAGAATCCCCACATTACTTACTTGCGAGGAATTGAGCTCTTGTGATACAAGTCGTTGTGAGAAATGCTACACATTGATTGCCTGATCCACAGTTAGAGGTGTGACTAAAATTAAATGGTCTGGGATTTCAAAAGATCTGTGGCTAGCAACCATTTCTTAGCAGGATTCATGGTTATGCTCCAGGCGCATGGACAGACAATTAATTGAACAATTTCTTTCTTTTTTATGCTAAATGTTTATCTAATCTGAAGTCAAACGCATTTGTTTCTTATCAAAGAAGTCTCAACAAAGGCCAGCGATGGTAATCTTATACTGTTTATGAATTTTGACCCAAGTCCATTATGATTCAGGAAGACAGCATGACGCTAGTCTTAGGCACTCATAAACTACAGTCGCCATGTGTCACGATCGTTGTAATATGAATCGGACCAAAATGCAGCGTGGTATGGTTCCATCCTCTTTATTTGGAAGTGAAACACACAGAAAACAATAAAGCGCAAAATGAAACGTGAAGCAAATTTAGTGCTCGCAGGCAACTAGACATAGACAAGATCCCACAAAGCACAATGGGGAAATGGCTGCCTAAATATGATCCCCAATCAGAGACAACGATAAACACCATACCAGGCCAACATAGATATATAATAACCTAGATAACCCACCCTAGTCACACCCCGACCTAACCAACATAGAGAATAAAAAGCTCTCTATGGTCAGGGCGTGACACCATGACACCTTAGTCTAAACATTTATTATTCTTTAATGGCAAATTGCAACTCGCCAGTGACACACAATAATTCGCTTTACTTTGCAAGGTCAGTACATTGTAAGGTCATATAATATTGGTCATGATAAACTGTCATGACAGAGACTATATATTGAAAATTATTAATCATATCATTTTTATTGATTTCATTGGGACCAAATAGTCTAAATGCAGTGTTTATTCAACTGGCAGCCGGTTTCCGACAAGAAAATTATATATTTTTCTCGCTGCAGTGCTGATTGGTCCAATCTCCAAACCTCCCAGCAGAAAGAAAGAATGGCAGCTGACAGAAATGGAAATAAAAACACTGGTCCATCCAATGTGAAAATTATAACAGAAAACCAGCTGTTTTGGTATCATGGTCTAATTAGCTGCCCTACAATTAAACAATTAGTTTTGCCGGCATATCGCCTTCAGTTACATATTAAACAAGGCCAAAGGTAAACCCATTGATTAGTGTCATGTGAACTCTGCACTGCAACAATAAGGTGGGCCTGGTGTCCCATCATTTAATTAATTGCATGAGCCTTTTGGGAACCGTTTAATAATTTCTGAAAATGTTCCTGAGCCATGAGGGTTAATTGGACGTTTGGCTCTCGAGAAATACCCATGAACACCCAGGAGAAGCACGTCCCTAAAAACAGTTCTGGGTCTGTCTCAGTGAAAATAGCACAGTGACCCTCCCTTGGAGAGCACCTGGTATCCTGCTGTCCCTGTTCTCCTGACAGACCTTACCCACGCTGCGTTGTGCAGACAGATGGAGAGGGTCTTGTTGGGTTGGGGGCAGCTCCCCCTGTGTCCACTCAGAGCCCTAATCCACAGATGACCTTTGACTGGCTGGCTCCCCTGGAGAATGTGTGTGTGGGGGGGTATGAATAATGCTCTTAGATGGAGAAGTTGTGGCACGCTCACTGTATTTTGGTAGCTGTGCTGGTATTGGTATGTTCTATGTAGTGTGTGTGTGTTTGTGTGTGTTTCTGCGTCTCCCTGACAGAGACAGATGGAGTGGGAGCCACCATATTTACCAGAGGAAGCAGTTTATAGAATTCTGTCAAAGGGGAATAGGCAGAGTTACTGAAATTCAGGCCTCAAGTCACAGCCATCAATCTCTGCAGTGCCAGCCTGGATCAGACAACAGGGAGAGATAGTTTGTTAGTGTTCACAGAACATCAGATATGAATGTTACGCCTCAATGGCAGACTATTTTTGGGGTCTCTTAGAATGGCAAGGACATGCTGTTTGCTCACTTTAATCCATGTATCTCTGCAAGCACGAAAGCTTAGTTTGTGGTCATCAATATGTAAACACTTTGTTCCGTTCGGTCAATCCTACCACAGGAATTGTATCAGCAAGTCTTTATTAATGGGCAGTCGCTATAAACTGTTGGCTTATAGTGGGGAATAGCAGTCTGTGGTTCATACATGGTCGTTCACTTTAATCTTGTTTTCTAGCTGTACTGACAATAAAAATACTTTGTCAGTGTTAACTGTGCATACATACTGTACATTTTGGGAAAAAGTTTAAATGGTAATTTTGTCATTTATAAAGGGATGCTTCGGGATTTTTGCAATGATGTCCTTTATCTAATTCCCCAGAGTCACATTAACTTTTGGATACCATTTTTATGTTTCAGTGTCCAGTATGAAGGATGTTAAAGGTAGTTGTGCGACCAATGCTAACTATCTTTAGTGCAATGACTGGAAGTCTATAGGTATCTACTACAATGCTAGTTAGTAACTTCCTTCAAACTGCATGCAGAGACAAGAAAATGGTATCCACGAGTTCATCCGACTCTTGGGAAGTAGATGGCCTCATTGCCCAAATCCCGAAGTATCCCTTTCAAATTGAACTCTATGAAAATCATGGCATTAGATGTAAAGAAAGTTATGCACACAACTCTGAAAAGGCATAACCATCATCAACTAAGAATAGGGAGGTTATTTTAATTAATAGAGCTAACATTTAATGATCTAATTTGACATCTTTATTGATATGCAAGTGATTCACATACTTATTCTATGCTAGGTAATGAAGTTGGGACTTGTTCAGTCAAGCCCTGTATATTTATAAGTCAATAAACAAACTAAACAAAATCATAAGCATTTCGCTGCACACGCTATAACATCTGCTAAACTGTGTACGCGACCATAAACTTTTACTTGATTTTTTATTTGAAAACATTAACAGAATAGGGTTTTTTATTTTGTGTCCATTCTTATTTTCATGAGAAAAATATATGATCTTTTTATAGCATATGTTTCATCTCATCAGAATAACAATGTGAACTGAGGATTCCCCCGTCTTGGAATGGGTTTTACAGAGAGTGTGTAGCCCTCTGGAAAACAGGATTTGTTCCATGTAATCCCCTTTATATTCTCAAGATTTGTTTGTCTTGTCACAAACCATCATCCTCAATGGAATGATTCCCTCAATCTACAGCTTAGAACAATACACAGATCTGGTCATAACTGACAATTTTGTTCCTCTCTATCAATAAGGCTTTCTATCCAGCCATGTCTTTGACACAAGGTTTGGTTAGAGCTCTCATTGTTGAGAGTTGTGTGTATTTGGCGCATCACTTCCATTCATCAGAATATTTTTCTTCAGCTAGGCTTTTTGAACTGTTACAAAACTGACAAGGAAGGCTAGGTTCTCTAACCTGCCTCTCCTCCTCTCCCTCTCTCGCTCTTTCTCTGTACTCTCTCAAGTATTACTTGATCACATTGGCCTCATCTCTACAGCAGAAGAATTGCATTTCACAGTGGACATTTGGTAACCCTCCTCCTCCAAATAAATATATAAATACATGAATGAAGACAGCTGCACATAGTGAAGTCGAACGAGCAGCAGCATAATTATTCCTGGCCGCTGTGATTTATGTTGCTTCCTTGCCGAGGTGAAGAGACATTTTTAAAGGGGACTTGCTGATGGTGAATTCACAGGTGTTGATGAATACATTTGGCCGATGGGAAGCCTGTTAATTCACCCCATGGGATGTGTTAAAGCTACATTTGGGAAATGGGGAGTCGGTTATAGTTGGATGGCGAGGATAAAGTTCCCCTCACGCTCTTTGAATGAGGTGTTCTGTACATCTAGTTCACATTGTGACTTCCTGCATGGCTTTCAACAACTTGGGTGGCTCAGGCTCCTATTAGAAAACTATTTGATCAAGGTAGAGGAATTGGTGTCACACCACTTGTTCTAGTGTTCTATAAAGCCTCTGGACAATGTAATGTCACCTGTAAATAGCCCTTATGTAAATTAATGTTACTTAATAATGAAACACTCATCCTCATCTGTTGCATCAATGCTGCCTAGTCAGTTGCTCAGTCAGCTGATGAGAGCAGACTGGACGGTAGACAGCTGTATGGGTCAATACATAATCAGTAACCATGAACCTCTGACACAGAAGAAAATTGAGAATTCCTTGCAGCTGCTCCTTCCCTCTATTTGTGATTACATTTAGCTGTGTTCTGACTCCTGTGAAAATATCTCATCTTAACCTGTGACAGTGTTATCTGGTGACTGCAAGCACCTTCAATTTCTCAGTCAGACTCACACATAAACATGCATTGATTGTCAATGCAGTCACAGTCACAGTTATGATTGTGTTCAGTAAGTAATTTCTCAAATGTGTTCTTTCTGTTTAGTCACTATCATACAAGTGTGTCTTCTCGCACCAAAACACCTCTATTTTCACTTGATTATCACACTTAATTTCCCTCATACTATGTCTTAAAAGAGCTATTGTGGATACCGCAATGTGGGTTAGATTCAACTGAGCTAAAGAGAGAAATAGTAATGGTGTCTTTTTGTAGGCATTAACTCCACCATGGTTCTTTGGACAAAGCCTATGATGAAAATGGAAAAAGCCTTTTTGGATAAACGCTGAAAATAAGGCCTGTGGTAAACACAGGCTTAGGAGATGTTATACGTCTTGTTCTATGAGATAGTCTTCATCAGCTAACATCACCTTTTGAATTTTGAAGAATTTATATAATAAAAAACATTATCTCATAGAACAAAACGTATAACATCTCCTAAGCCTTTGTTAACCTCAGACCTTATGTTCAGTGTTCATTTCCGGGTTTTAGGACTATAAGCTGGCGAGCTCTATAGTCTCTCAGGAATAGGCCCATGATGCAGTGGGAAGAGCCACTATGAGAAAGAGTGATTTGGGAGGGTGGTAGGTACCTTTCCAGAGTGATCTCTTTAGTGGTTTCAGAATAATCCTATTAGACTAGGTCAGTGCGATGCGCTCCAATTACCTGCTGTCACAGCAGCGCCTTCCAGCTTTTTAGATGTCATAGGTGATTTGGGATAGGACAAAGAGTGCATGAAGTACACAAAGAAGGAGATCGCAAGGATGTTTCTCGCTCAAAACTATCTCCAGATGATGCCCTTTGTTATAATATTATAATGAAATGTGCACAAACCTATCTTCAATTCATGTCACTGTATACTTAACATTTCTAAAGCATATCACAAATGCATAGATTAGAACTACAGTAATTACTGTAGTTAATCTCTGAGCCAACATTCAACTCATGGAACAGACCCTTTGACAAAGAACTTTGGCTCTGCATGTATTCAGGACACAGAATGTACATGACAACACTTGCACTTGTAACTTCTGATGCTATGGAACAGAATTAGTGGCATTAAGCTAATTGAAGCTATTTCCCCAAAGCAGTCAGGAGTCAAAATGGCATTTAATCAGCCGTTCCTTGATCCTGTGAAATTGGCATCAAAACATTACCGCTACAGTGACCAATGAACCACAAATGCCTCCCATTGTGTTCCATGCTAGTACGTATGATGTATGGTTTACATATAGGCTAAACAAGAACAAAACAATGCATAGTGCAGGAATTATTGTGTCCTTTTTCAGGTAAAAAACATAATTTTGTCTATACATTTGAGCAGTGGTGTAAAGTACTTAAGTAAAAATACTTTAAAGTACTACTTAAAACCTCTTATGGCTGAGATAGGCTAAGATCCCGTTAACGGGATCGATTTGACAACAGCCAGTGAAAATGCAGGGCACCAATTTCAAACAACAGAAATCTCATAATTAAAATTCCTCGAACATACAAGTATTTCACACCATTTTAAAGATAAACTTGTTGTTAATCCCACCACAGGGTCCGATTTCAACAAGGCTTTACGATGAAAGCACACAAACCGATTATGTTTGGTCAGTACCTAGTCACAGAAAAACACAGCCATTTTTCCAGCCAAAGAGAGGAGTCAGAAAAAGCAGAAATAGAGATAAAATTAATCACTAACCTTTGATGATCTTCATCAGATGACACTCATAGGACTTCATGTTACACAATACATGTATGTTTTGTTCGATAAAGTTCATATTTATATCCAAAAATCTCAGTTTACATTGACGCGTTACGTTCAGTAGTTCCAAAACATCCGGTGATTTTGCAGAGCCATATCAATTTACAGAAATACTCACAATAAACATTGATAAAAAAATACAACTGTTATGCATGGAATTTTAGATCCACTTCTCCTTAATGCAACCGCTGTGTCAAGATTTCAAAAAAACTTTACGGAAAAAGCACACCATGCAATAATCTGAGTACAGCGCTCAGACAAACAAACCAAGCCATACAGATATCCACCATGTTGTGGAGTCAACAAAGTCAGAAATAGCATTATAAATATTCACTTACCTTTGATGATCTTCATCAGAATGCACTCCCAGGAATCCCAGTTCCACAATAAATGTTGATTTGTTAGATAAAGTCCATCATTTATGTCCAAATACCTCCTTTTTGTTCGCGCATTTAGTACACAATCCAAACTCACGACGCGCAGGCAAGTCCAGGCGAAAGTTCAGACGAAAGTCATATTACAGTTCGTAGAAACATGTCAAATGAAGTATAGAGATCAATCTTTAGGATGTTTTTATCTAATAAATAATAATATCTCAATAATGTTTCAACCGGAGAATTCATTTGTCTGTAGAAATGCAATGGAAGCAGAGCTAACTGCTCGCGTGAACATGCGTGACCAGCTCATGCCACTCTGGCAGACCTCTGACTCATTCAGCTCTCATTCCCCCTCCTTCCACGTAGAAGCATCAAACAAGGTTCTAAAGACTGTTGACATCGTAGTGGAAGCCTTAGGAAGTGCAATATGACCCCATAGATACTGTATATTGGATAGGCAAACCTACAAACCTCAGATTTCCCACTTCCTGGTTGGATTTCTTCTCAGGTTTTTGCTTGCCATATGAGTTCTGTTATACTCAGACATCATTCAAACAGTTTTAGAAACTTCAGAGTGTTATATATCCAAATCTACTAATAATATGTATACATTAGCAACTGGGCCTGAGTAGCAGGCAGTTTACTATGGGCACCTTATTCATCCAAGCTACTCAATACTGCCGCGAGCCATAATACGTTTTTAAGTAGTTTTTTGGGGAATCTATACTTTACTATTTATATTTTTGACAACTTTTCCTAAAGAAAATGTGACATTTTCCTGACACACAAAAGTACTTGTTACATTTTGAAAGGAACATGGTCCAATTTACACACCTCTGGTCATCCCTACTGCCTCTGATTTGGCGGACTCACTAAACACAAATGCATTGTTTGTAAATTATGTCTGAGTGTTGGAGTATGCCCTTGGCAATCCGTCAACAAAAAACTATTTTAAAATGGTGTCGTCTGGTTTGCTTAATATAAGGTATTTGAAATGGTTTATTAAGTACATTTTAGCAATCCCATTTACTTTTGATACTTAAGTACTGTACATTTAAAACCAAATACTTTATATTTTACTGGCGACTTTCACTTTTACTTGAGTCATTTTCTATTAAGGTATCTTTACTTTTACTAAAGTATGACAATTGAGTGCTTTTTCCACCACTGCATTTGAGACAAGATGAACATGACATTGTTATGGTGTTACAGTGACCCTATAATTTGACGTAACCTCATTGCCCAAACATCTCCATGTCGATCACTTGTTTGAGTTGGCAAGGCGACTGGTAATATGGCAGAATATAAACAGTGTAGTTATTCACTCCGCAAGGAATCCAAGATGGCGTAGCAGTCGGACGTGTGTTTGTATTGTCCTGTCGCGTGTAAATAGTAAATAGTAAATAGTCTTCGTATTTTTCGTATACATTTCGTATATATTTTAATTTCACTTTCCATCTAGGAACTGAATATACATTCCTACATTCCGCCTCACCCAATGTGGTACGGACCTGCTATTTTTTTTATACTTTAAACCGTAACCCCAATCAGAAGCTAGCCAGATAACTAGCTACTAGCTAGTAGTCAGTTAGCCACTGCTGCGGTCTTCACCCTCAACTCGGACACAGCCAGCTTCAATACCGGGCCAATACCTGCCAGTCTGCAAGCGCGATATCAACCCAGAGCATATAGGACTGCTTTTTCTCTACCACATCACCGGATTCCTGACGCAAGCTCTGGACAATTACACCGTATCATCACAGCTAGCTAGCTGCAACCGAGTGGCTACTACTGGCTAACACCTCTGTCCCGAAGCAAGCACCAGTTAGCCTTGAGCTAGCCTCGAGCTAGCCTCTGAGGCAGAGTACACTCAAGCAATCGCCTAGAATAACGCCTCTTATATGCGGCTAGCTGAAGAGGTCTACAGCGAATTCTTGGGCTACAATACCAGCTACAAGCTAATTTAGCCATTTTTTTTGCCGCTGCTAGTAGCTTTTACCTTCTGCACAGACACCAGCCCTGTTATTAGCCTGATATTACTCACCAATTTACCAGCATCGGACTGTCTCTCGACAACAACGCCGGATTCCTGCCGTAATCCCTGAAGCCACTGCTTCTGATCCTCACACTAGCGCTTGCGGCTAGCGCAGCTAGCGCCACTGCCACGAAGCTAGCACCAGTTAGCAAACACAATTCTACAATTCACAACCTCTTCTTCGCCATCGCCATCTGGCTGGATTCTCTGTCGACACGACCACGTCTGAGCAGACCCTCTCGTCTGAGCAGACCACCCCCCGGCTACTAACTTTAAACGCCGCGTGCTAGCTTAGTGGAGGCCTCCCTGCTCCATCTACGGCTGCCCCTGGACACTATGATCACTTGGCTACATAGCTGATGCATGCTTGACTGTCCATTAATTCACGGTACTCCATTCTGTTTATTTGTGTTTATCTGTCGGCTCTGTGCTTTAACTCAGGATCTGTGTGTAGTTAATCCGACCCTCTCTGCCTAGTCGTCGCCATTTTTACCTGTTTTGCTGTGTTAGACTTGCACCCTGTTATTGCTGCTGTTATCTTACCTGTGTTTTACTAGCTCTCCCAATCAAGACCTGCAATCACTTTATGCCTTATTGTATGTCTCTCTCAAATATCAATATGCCTTGCATACTGTTGTTCAGCTAGTTTTCATTATCATTGTTTTGGTTTGCAATGGACCCTGTAGTCACTCTCCGTACCTCTGATACCCCCTTTGTCCCACCCCCCACACATGCGGTGACCTCACCATTGAGACCAGCATGTCCAGAGATACAACCTCTCTTATCATCACCCAGTGCCTGGGCTTGCCTCCGCTGTACCGCGCCCCTCCATACCCCTGTCTGCACATATGCCCAGAATCTATTCTACCACGCCCATAAATCTGCTCCTTTTATTCTTGTCCCCAACGCTCTAGGCGACCAGTTTTGATAGCCTTTAGCCGCACCCTCATCCTACTACTCCTCTGTTCCTCGGGTGATGTGGAGGTAAACCCAGGCCCTGCATGTCCCAGTCACCCTCATTTGTTGACTTCTGCGATCGAAAAAGCCTTGGCCTCATGCATGTCAACATCAGAAGCCTCCTCCCTAAGTTTGCCTTACTCACCGCTTTAGCACACTCTGCCAATCCTGATGTCCTTGCCGTGTCCAAATCCTGGCTTAGGAAGGCCACCAAAAATTCTGAGATTTCCATACCCAACTATAACACTTTCCGTCAAGATAGAACTGCCAAAGGGGGAGGAGTTGCAATCTACTGCAGAGATAGCCTGCAAAGTTCTGTCATACTTTCCAGGTCTATGCCCAAACAGTTCGAACTTCTAATTTTAAAAAATTAATCTCTCCAGAAATAAGTCTCTCACTGTTGCCGCCTGCTACCGACCCCCCTCAGCTCCCAGCTGTGCCTGGACACCATCTGTGAATTGATCGCTCCCCATCTAGCTTCAGAGTTTGTTCTGTTAGGTGACCTAAACTGGATATGCTTACACACCCCGCGCCTACCTACAATCCAAGCTTGATGCCCTCAATCTCACACAAATCATCAAGGAACCCACCAGGTACAACCCTAAATCCGTAAACATGGGCACCCTAATAGACATTATCCTGACCAACCTGCCTCCAAATACACCTCTGCTGTCTTCAATCAAGATCTCAGCGATCACTGCCTCATTGCCTGTATCGCCACGGGTCCGCGGTCAAACGACCACCTCCTCACACTGTCAAACGCTCCCTAAACACTTCTGCGAGCAGGCCTTTCTATCGACCTGGCCCGGGTACCCTGGGAAGGATATTGACCTCATCCGTCAGTTGAGGATGCCTGGTCATTCTTTAAATGTTACTTCCTCACCATATTAGACAAGCATGCTCCGTTCAAAAAATGCAGAACCAAGAACAGATATAGCCCTTGGTTCACTCCAGACCTGACTCCTCGACCAGCACAAAACATCCTGTGGCGAACTGCAATAGCATCGAAGAGCCCCCGCGATATGCAACTGTTCAGGGAAGTCAGGAACCAATACACGCAGTCAGTCAGGAAAGCAAAGGCCAGCTTTTTCAAGCAGAAATTCCAATCCTGTAGCTCTAACTCCAAAAAGTTCTGGATACTGTAAAGTCCATAGAGAAACAAGAGCACCTCCTCCCAGCTGCCCACTGCACTGAGGCTAGGTAACACGGTCACCACCGATAAATCCATGATAATCGAAGACTTCAACAAGCATTTCTCAATGGCTGGCCATGCCTTCCTCCTGGCGACTCCAACCTTGGCAACAGCCCCGCCCCCCCGCTGCTACTCGCCCAAGCCTCCCCAGCTTCTCCTTTACCCAAATCCAGATAGCAGATGTTCTGAAAGAGCTGGAAAACCTGGACCCATACAAATCAGCTGGGCTTGACAATCTGGACCCCTATTTCTGAAACTGTCCGCCGCCATTGTCGCACCCCCTATTACCAGCCTGTTCAACCTCTCCTTCGTATCATCTGAGATCCCCAAGGATTGGAAAGCTGCCGCGGTCACCCCTCTTCAAAGGGAGGACACCCTGGACCCAAACTGTTACAGACCTATATCCATCCTGCCCTGCCTATCTAAGGTCTTCGAAAGCCAAGTCAACAAACAGATCACTGACCATCTCGAATCCCACGTACCTTTCCCGCTGTGCAATCCGGTTTCCGAGCCGGTCACGGGTGCACCTCAGCCACGCTCAAGGTACTAAACGACATCATAAACCGCCATCGATAAAAGACATTACTGTGCAGCCGTCTTCATCGACCTGGCCAAGGCTTTCGACTCTGTCAATCACCATATTCTTTATCGGCAGACTCAGTAGCCTCGGTTTTTCTAATGACTGCCTTGCCTGGTTCACCAACTACTTTGCAGACAGAGTTCAGTGTGTTCAAATCGGAGGGCATGTTGTCCGGTCCTCTGGCAGTCTCTTATGGGTACCACAGGGTTCAATTCTCGGGCCGACTCTTTTCTCTGTATACATCAATGATGTTGCTCTTGCTGCGGGCGATTCCCTGATCCACTCTACGCAGACGACACCATTCTATATACTATTCTTGCGGCCTTCCTTGGACACTGTGCTATCTAACCTCACAAACGAGCTTCAATGCCATACAACATCCTTCCGTGGCCTCCAACTGCTCTTAAACGCTAGTAAAACCAAATGCATGCTTTTCAACCGTTCGCTGCCTGCACCCGCACGCCGACTAGCATCACCACCCTGGACGGTTCCGACCTAGATATGTGGACATCTATAAGTACCTAGGTGTCTGGCTAGACTGCAAACTCTCCTCTCCAGACTTCCTATCAACATCTCCAATCCAAAATCAAAATCAAGAATCGGTCTCTATTCCGCAACAAAGCCTCCTTCACTCACGGCCAAACTTACCCTAGTAAAACTGACTATCCCTATCCGATCCTCGACTTCGGCGATGTCATCTACAAAATAGCTTCCAACACTCTACTCAGCAAACTGGATGCAGTTTATCACAGTGCCATTCGTTTGTTACTAAAGCACCTTATACGACCCACCACTGCGACCTGTATGCCCTAGTCGGCTGGCCCTCGCTACATGTTCGTCGTCAGACCCACTGGCTCCAGGTCATCTACAAGGCTATGCTAGGTAAAGTGCCGCCTTATCTCAGTTCACTGGTCACGATGGCTACACCCACCCGCAGCACGCGCTCCAGCAGGTGTATCTCACTGATCATCCCTAAAGCTAAAACCTCATTTGGACGCCTTTCCTTCCAGTTCTCTGCTGCCTGCGACTGGAACGAATTGCAAAAATCTCTGAAGTTGGAGACTTTATCTCCCTCAACAACTTTAAAAATCTGCTATCCGAGCAGCTAACCGATCGCTGCAGCTGTACATAGTCCATCTGTAAACTACCCACCCAATTTACCTACCTCACCCCCCATACTGCTTTTATTTATTTACTTTTCTTGTCTGTCTCTTTTGCACACCAGTATCTCTTCTTGCACATGATCATCTGATGAATTTATCACTCCAGTGTTAATCTGCTAAAATTGTAATTATTAGATTTATTGCCTACCTCATGCCTTTTGCACACATTGTATATAGATTCTCTTTTTTCTACCATGTTATTGACTTGTTTATTGTTTACTCCATGTGTAACTCTGTGTTGTCTGTTCAACACTGCTATGCTTTATCTTGGCCAGGTCGCAGTTGCAAATGAGAACTTGTTCTCAACTAGCCTACCTGGTTAAATAAAGGTGAAATAAAAAATAAAATAAAATAAAAAGGCAATCAAACAAGCTAATCGTCAATATAGAGAAAGTGGAGTCGCAATTCAATGGCTCAGACATGAGACGTATGTGGCAGGGACTACAGACAATCACGGACTACAAAAGGAAAACCAGGCACGTTGCCGAGACCAACGTCTTGCTTCCGGAGAGGCTAAACACATTCTTTGCACGTTTTGAGGATAACACAGTGCCACTGACGCGGCCGGCTACCAAGGACTGTGGGCTCTCCTTCTCCAAGGCCGAGAGTAAAACATTTAAATGTGTTAACCCTCACAAGGCTGCCGGTCCAGACGGCATCCCTATCTGCGTCCTCAGAGCATGCGCAGACCAGCTGGCTGGTGTGTTTACGGACATATTCAATCAATCCCTATCCCAGTCTGCTGTCCCCACATGCGTTGAGATGGCCACCATTGTTCCTGTACCCAAGAAGGCAAAGGTAACTGAACCTAATGACTACCTCTGTCATCATGAAGTGCTTTGAGAGACTAGTCAAGGATCACATCACCTCTACCTTACCAGCCACCCTAGACCCACTTCAATTTGCTTACCGCCCCAATAGATCCACAGACGATTCAATCGCCATCACTCTGCACACTGCCCTCTCCCATCTGGACAAGAGGAATACCAACAGTGGCTTGCGAAAGTATTCACCCCCCTTTGCATTTTTCCTATTTTGATGCCTTACAACCTGGAATTAAAATTGATTTTTGGGGGGTTTGTATCATTTCATTTACACAACATGCCTACCACTTTGAAGATGCAACATATTTTTTTCTTGTGAAACAAAGAAGAAATAAAATTTAAAAAACAGAAAACTTGAGCATGCATAACTATTCGCCCTCCCATAGTCAATACTTTGTAGAGCCACCTTTTGCAGCAATTACAGTTGAAAGTCTCTTGGGGTATGTTTCTATAAGCTTAGCACATCTAGCCACTGGGATTTTTGCCCATTCTTCAAGGCAAAACTGCTCCAGCTCCTTCAAGTTGGATGGGTTCCGCTGGTGTACAGCAATCTTTAAGTCATAAAGGGCGTTGACTAGGCCATTCCAAGACATGTAAATGTTTCCCCTTATTAAACCATTTGAATGTTGCTTTAGCAGTATGTTCAGGGTCATTGTCCTGCTGGAAGGTGAACCTCCGTCCCAGTCTCAAATCTCTGGGAGACTGAAACAGGTTTCCCTCAAGAATTTTCCTGTATTTAGCGCCATCCATCATTCCTTAAATTCTGACCAGTTTCCCAGTCCCTGCCAATGAAAAACATAATGGTGTTCTCGGGGTGATGGGTTTGCGCCAGACATAGTGCTTTCCTTGATGGCCAAAAAGCTCAATTTCAGTCTCATCTGACCAGAGTATGTTCTTCCATATGTCTGGGGAGTCTCACACATGCCTTTTGGTGAACACCATACGTGTTTGCTTCTTTTTTTCTTTAAGCAATGGATTTTTTCTGGCTACTCTTCCATAAAACCCAGCTCTGTGGAGTGTACGGCTTAAAGTGGTCCTATGGACAGATACTCCAATCTCCACTGTGGAGCTTTGCAGCTCCTTCAGGGTTGTCTTTGGTCTCTTTGTTGCCTCTGATTAAGTCCCTCCTTGCCTTGTCCATGAGTTTTGGTGGGCGGCCCTCTCTTGGCAGGTTTGTTGTGGTGCCATATTCTTTCCATTTTTTAATAATGGATGTAATGGTGCTCCGTGGGATGTTCAAAGTTTCAGATATTTTTTTATAACCCAACCCTGATCTGTACTTCTCCACAACTTTTCCCTGACCTGTTTGGTGAGCTCCTTGGTCTTCATGGTGTAGCTTGCTTGGTGGTGCGCCTTGCTTAGTGGTGTTGCAGACTCTGGGGCCTTTCAGAACAGGTGAATATATACTGAGATCATGTGACACTTAAATAAAGTCAGTCTGGAGGCAATCTAACTAATTATGTGACTTCTGAAGGTAATTGGTTGCACCAGATCTTAATTATGGGGCTTCATAGCAAAGGGGTGAATACATATGCGCGCACCACTTCTCTGATTTTAAATATTTTTTTAAAGTTATTTCTTTCATTTCACTTCACCAATTTGGACTATTTTGTGTATGTCCATAACATGAAATCCAAATAAAAATGTATTTAAATTACAGGTTGGAATGCAACAAAATCGGAAAAATTCCAAGGGGGATGAATACTTTTGCAAGGCACTGTGTGTAAGTGTCACGACTTCCGCCGAAGTCGGCCCTTCTCCTTGTTCGGGTGGTGTTCGGCGGTCGACGTCACCGGCTTTCTAGTCACCACCGATCCATTTTTCAGTTTCGTTTTGTTTTGTCTGTATTACACACACCTGGTTTCAATTCCCCTATCATGTTCCCTATTTAACCCTCTGGCATTCATTTCTGTTCTGTACGTGATTGTTTGTTTCGTTAGTGGTTGTTGTTAGTGCTTGTGTGTTTATTTTATTCCCTTTGAGGAATTTTTGCTTATATTTTGAGTAAACGCCGTTATTTTGCTCAACACCTGTGTCCTGCGCTTGACTCCGCTACATCTCTGCACACAACCCTGACAGTAAGAATGCTTTTCAGCATTCAACACCATAGTACCCTCCAAGCTCGAGGCCCTGGGTCTAAACCCCGCCCTGTGCAACTGGGTCCTGGACTTCCTGACGGGCCGCCCTCAGGTTGTGAAAGTAGGAAACATCACCTCCACTCCGCTGATCCTCAACACTGGGGCCCCACAAGAGTGCGTGCTCAGCCCCCTCCTGTACTCCCTGTTCACCCATGACTGCATGGCCAAGCATGCCTCCAACTCAATCATCAAGTTTGCAGACGACACAACAGTAGTAGGCTTGATTACCAACGATGACGAGACAGCCTACAGGGAGGAGGTGAGGGCTCTGGGAGTGTGGTTCCTGGAAAACAACCTCTCACTCAATGGCAACAAAACAAAGGAGATGATTGTGGACTTAAGGAAACAGCAGAGGGTCCATCCCATCTACATCAACGGGACTGCAGTGGACAAGGTGGAAATCTTCAAGTTCCTTGGCATATAAATCACTGACAAACTGAAATGGACCACCCATACAGACAGTGTGGTGAAGAAGGCGCAATAGATCCTCTTCAACCTCAGGAGGCTAAAGTTATTTGGCTTGTCACCTAAAACCCTCACAAAATTTTACAGATGCACAATTGATAGCATCCTGTCGGGCTGTATCACCACCTGGTACGGCAACTGCAACGCCCGCAACCGCACGGCTCTCCAGAGGGTGGTGTGGTCTGCCCAACGCATTACCGGAGGCAAACTACCCGCCCTCCAGGACACCTACAGCGCCCGATGTCACAGAAAGGCCAAAAATATCATCAAGGACATCAACCACCCGAGCCACTGCCTGTTCATCCCGCTTACATCCAGAAGGCGTGGTCAGTACAGGTGCATCAAAGCTGGGACCGAGAGACTGATAAACAGCTTTTATCTCAAGGCCATCAGATTGTTAAAAAGCCATTACTAGCACTGCTGCCTATAGGCATATACTAGGAATCACTGGCAACTTTAAGGAATGGAACACTAGTCACTATATTAATAATGTTAACATATCTGGCATTACTCATGTCATATGTATATACTGTAATCTATACTATTCTACGGTATCTCATTCACCTAATAATGCTTACATATCTTGCATTACTCATCTCATATGTATATACTATTTTCTATACTATTCTACGGTATCTTAGTCCGTTCCACTCTGACATCGCTCATCCATATGTATATAGTCTTAATTCATTCCGACTTATATTTGTGTGTATTGGGTATATGCTGTGTAATTTGTTAGATATTACTTGTTAGATATTACTACACTGTCAGAGCTAGAAGCACAAGCATTTCTCTACACCCGCAATAACATCTGCTAATCACGTGTATGTGACCAATAACATTTGATTTGATTTGAGTAATTCTTCCACAGGGTGCATTCAATTAACAAGGTGTACTTGCCAAGAACGGTTTGTTTTTTCCTCTTGCTTTACGAAGATAAACAGAAAGTTCTGTTTCCCTTTTCTTTCCGAATGAACAAAAACTAACTAGCGCATGAAATATGAACCTTGCTTAATGGAAGCAGTTTAGGTGAGCAAATATAGGGCTTTATAGGAATCTGGTCCATTTTGCTCATCATGACATTAGGTTCTGGTCAAAATGACCCAACCACATCTGACATTAACAAACAAAAAATAACAAGAAAATAATGGATGCCCCATTAGCGGGCCAATTATGTCTCAACAGATCGCACTATCTCCACTTAACTTTTTTAGTTATTTCCATTTTCCTCCTCAATCATTTTGAGAACCACATTTCAGCAACAACAAAAAACTTGGCAGATTTGTGTAAGAGTATAAGTGCAAGACATTTTTGTGGATTTTGGTGATGTGATTGAGTTTGTTAGCTAGAGAAGGCGAAACAATGAGATGGAGAAAAAGCATGTGTATCTCAGATGGAGTCTAACACATACAGCTCATTATGTGTCATGTACCCTACACAAAAATAACCTAAAAGGTTTATCCGGCTGTTCCCATAGCAGAACCCTTTTAAGAACCCTTTGTGGTTCCAGGTAGAAACATTTCCACTGAGGGTTCTATATGGAACCCAAAATGGTTCTACTTGGAACCAAAAAGGGTGCTCCCATGTGGACAGCCAATGAACCCTTTTGAAAACCCTTTTTCTGTTAGTATACTATGTATTACATCAGTGCAATCGCATGACTTTGACAGCAGAGCAATGTTTGAAATGCATTGGAGGAACATGGTAGGAATAAAACAATACTGCTGTTTCTGAAAGACTGTCACAGTGTAAAGTCAAATTAGTACACCGCTTGATGATCTTCTGCCAAGGAACACCTGTTTTATGTTGTAAATGTGTCTAAACTTTTGGCCAGGTTTCTCTTGTAAAATAGATTTTTAAATCAATGAATCTAGCCTGCTAAATTAAATAATTAAATAAAGATACATGTCTTTAATTTCCTACATAATATAATCACTGTATAGCAAGCACTGAAACTTCACTTAATACCCCTGTATTGGCATAATAAAAAATGATATAATATGCAATATATATTCTACATGAAATGCATGTTGCAAAAGAGAACTGGATATAGGGTTTGATAATGAAGACACATAATGGGAGGTAGTCTCCACAGACCTATCAGTGGCCAGCAGTGTTGGTGCTCTGATCCTGAGCATGTTCTAGTCGGGCTGGTTGATCACTCAAAAACAACACCACAATACTGTTTTTAAGAAATGGGTCTAACTGGAGAACATTTTATGTTGACATAGATGTACAATATGTCTTTGTTTTTCTTATGTTAATTGCTGTAGAGAAAACCTAATCGTTCTCCCCGGTTACAGTGATAACTCTATTTGTCATGATTGAGGATGCCTAATGGTGGCATAAATTCCAGTCTCTATTGTTTTCCGTAGCCTCTTGGATATTCTCACACAATTTCCTAGCAAAGACACGGTTATTTATGAAGAGGTATGTCCTTTAATGATTGCTGTGTCTTGTGTCTTATTTTTATCAACTGCCTCAGCTCCTCATAAGTTGTATAAATCAAGAACGAGAGGCATGTTGCATATGATTCGGTTTTTCTTCAGGAGCTATGAAGGGCAGAGGATAGGGTGATTAATATCCTAAACATATGATTAAAAGGTTCGCTACTTGCCCAAGTGTTTGAGTAGGTATGTGGTTGAATGAGATAAAATGAGTACATTTTAAATTGCACTCAGGAGTGTTTGGTCTCCATATTAGGACAGCCTCAGAGTCAGATAGCTAGCAATCAGAAGTTATCTTTGATGAACTTTCCCAGCTAACAAGTCTGACTGAACTAGTTAGGCATTTGAAAGCGTGAGATGCAATAAAGGGACAATGGAAGGAAATTACAGCTACAACACATTTGATAAACAGTTTTTGTTGGTTTGTTTGTTTGTTGTATGTATAGACGATATAAGCGTAAATATCAACAAGACCAGACGTGTGCAATTGCTTGAGTTACTTCCAGTCTACCTTTGTTGAAATAAAACAATGTTTGTTGTGGAAAAATGAGTACACTTCTCATATTTGATATGTAGATAAATATTCATTTATAACAGGTTCAGCTGAGCATGGAAAGAAGACATGTTTGTCAGGAGAGCCCTTGATGGTGTGATTCAAAGAAAAGTATCTATTTGCACTCAGCAAGGGGCAACATAGAATCATTCAACAGAACACAATGGATGTGTTGTAACAATTAAAGGATATGAAACGTTTTTTTGAAATCCAAAGGCATGCTCTCTAGATGTTTATACATCCATGGAAACAGTTAGCCCACATGTTTCTATTATTCTGTATTTTTTGCTGAAAGAAAAACATGCTGCAAAGAAAATGCACTTAGTTTATTGTCACTTCATTGTCTCTGCATATTCTTTCAAACAGCTTTCTGCTGAAAGCTCAGAGCATATTTCAGCTCAAACCTCTGTGTTTTTTGTATTTCGCAGATGTCTGCGAGATTCTGGAATAGCAACAGCCTCAAGGTGTTCATGGCTGCATCTTAACTGTCTGGAGAGCTACCTGCCAGCTTGGTTTTAAATCCTCGCAAGGTGAGAGTGTACACTAACAAGTGTGTTTATTCCTCTCAGCTGTTTGTCTGCCTGGATGAAACACAAAGCTAGCAGTAGCTTCACCTGTAATTTCCATTCATATGCCTGGAACGTATTGTATTCCACCTGATCCGTTTAACTATGGCTTTTTACCGTCTTTGTCTCGTTCCTCTTGTTTCTTTGTTTCTGTCTGTGTTTGCATTAGCTTTGTCTCACCAGCTCTGGGATTTGAGAAGTTATAGAGTTTGTTTCATTCTCTGCCTCTAAAAAGGAAAACATTTGTAGCGCTGGGTTGGAGAAAGCAATTGTGAGCCGGGTGCAAAGCAGAGGGACTGGTGTGAAATGGAGGGTGTAAGCCATGGGAATGGGGATGTGTTTTCACATTAACTCAGTTCTGGGAATGAGGTCCGTTACACGTAGGGGGTATGAATTCATGCTGAGGTAAGAATAAGGGTGATAGAATGGTTATATTATAAAGCCCAAAAATACTTCCACATCATGTTATGATGAACTTATGCACTTATCGCCCTATGTTGGCATGGAAATTGACAAAATATCTACATCTATATTCAGATTCTGTTGACAGGTATTTAGAATATATATTTGTAAGGATAATAATATCTTAGAGTATTTGGTAAGGGTTTCATTTCTATAATAAGCCAGACAGAATAAGAGTGAAGCCAGCACTTCATTATTTTAACCGAGCATGACTTATTACTGAGGATGGAATCCTCCCTATCCATCGCTTCCGCCATCTTAGCCATTCACTCACGATACATTAAACCCAAACCGGTGTGATTTATTAGAATGCTGTAATTTTGTTAATTACTGCACCCCCTCCCCTGTACCTTGGCAGGGTGGGTCTGGCGTGGGCTGTGTGGTGAGAGCGCTGATACATAAAGACCCGCTTGCCTCATTAACGAATATGAGCTACTGCATTAATCAGCACTTGGTGTGTAGCACAGTCCTGCGATTACGTCCGTTATGAGGCTGCGCACAGCTTATTAACCACGCAGAGAAGATACAGCAATTGTGTAGGAGGGGTACGGTGGAGTGGAGATGTGACCATGAAGTTGGCCATTTGTGTAGTAATGAGAATGCAATGCAAAAGCTGTTCTGTCAGCTGTTTCTCATTTAAGCAGACTGTACCTGCCAATATCCATAGCTGTACAACTCATACCTGTACGCCTCTCTCGTCTTGTCGTGGCCTTGCAAGCTTGTCAAATTGGTTGAGAGAGAATTAATGATGAAGAAATGCTTTCTTTGAACAGTAACAATAAACACAATGTGTTCGTAAAATGGTGGATGAAACCGGCAGGGTTTCTCGCCTAGCGTAAACGGAGAGCAGAGGTACGCAGGATTGGTATGATAAGTGCCCACTGACAAACAATAAAAGTTTTTTTATCTAGAATCACTCACATCTACAGACACATGAAACTGATTGACTAGAGACAGTTTGGATCGACTGCAATCAGGGGATGTCACATCAGGTACAATTCCACCATTGTGAATTTATATTTGAATCCTTTGTTCACCAAGCTTTTATTGCAATTGAGTTTAATTGTGTAAATGCTTCACCGCTCTTCCAAAATGATTTCCCTCTATTATTATCTTAAACTGTGAAGATGCATTAGAGCTGGTCTCAGTGAAACTCTAATGCAGAAGCCTCACAGGCAAAACAATCTCAGCTTTGTAAGGAAATGGGCCCTTAAGAACTTCACAAAATGACTTATGGCCATTCAAATACAACATTATGCCTTGAAAAGATTATGTTCTTTTTCTCATTTGAGCTCTTATGCATTCTTAAGTCTTACTCTTATATGCCAGGGCCATTTTAGTGCAGATTTGGAGGAAATGATGATAATCTTGGCATGACGGAAATAAAGCTTGTGACAGACACATTGTTCACAGTGAGTGCCCATGCAGCGTCAACTCCTCTGGTACTTTGCGAAAGTGGGACAAGTTGTCACCAGGGCATCACATTCATCGAATGATCCAGTGTTCTGCTACAGCTGTCAGCCTGTGGTGTGAGCGTGCCATGTTAGTCATCAGGGAAAGCATATTGACAGACATATAAAAGACGGAGGATGTGACCATTCTGTTCTGCTCTGGAGCTGGTGTAAGCACCCATTTTGGCCATGGGGGGGCTGCAAAGATATATGAACTGCAAGGCCTGTTTTTTAGTTTCCCACAGTCCCCTGCAATTGATACAAGAGTGAGGTATGTGTGGTCTGTACTCATAAGCTGATTTTAACAAATGATGTACTGTACTGTATGTGCAACCCAAGTTACAAATACTGACTGCTACCTACAGTGAGGTGAGTGACTGAAGAGCTGAAGGTAAACCAACCATTAGGTGAGGCACTCCACAACACGGTGGTAAGCATTATTTCACTGCACAGTAAGATTGGGCACAGAGTGCGAATTATACCATGACATTTGGGGTCTCTACTTTTTTCACGGACCTAATAGCTGTCAACCAGTCTGTATCACATCCGCCCGTGATTGGGTCTACTCTCTTGTAGCCTGAATTAATTAATGCGTCTTGCTGACAAAATTACCTTTTTTTGTAGAAAAGTTGGGACACCTGAAAAGGGGCTGAGATACGGGACTGTCTGGGGATGACAAGTGCAGCCACATGGGGGTGTTTGTTTAATTTGGAATACGTTTTTATTTTAATATTTACCACTGTAGCAGTACAAATTGCATTTTAAATAAATAGGAGAATAGTTAAATTAGAATTATTTAGAGACCCCCCCCAAAGTTTGACTTTGTTGCATTTAGGGGGACTCATGCCTCATTCAGGGGATCTGAGACGTGCCGGGGCCCCGTACTTCACACTCTGGTTGGGCGGTATCTATATTTCCATACTTTCATACCGTACCTGTGCCATTCCAGGATTGACATTACCTGCAGTGCACACAAGTGGACTAGATGGTTTGTTTTGTAAAAAAAAGGGCAAAACTTCAGTTACTAGAATGCTAACAAAATGCTCACAAGTACTATGGAATTCCCATAGTGGATGCTAGGTAAATGCTAATGAGCACACGTGGGAACATGTGGACAGACAACCCAGCTCATAAAATGAAGTATTCAAAAACACAGTTTGCAGCACGTACAAAACAGATATTAGACAACGGGGATCTTAATCCAGGAGTGGACTGTCTCTGGCGTTACCAAGAAGCATTGTAAATAAGAATTTGTTCTTAACTGACTTTCCTAGTTAAATATAGGTACAAAAATATATAAAACCATGTAAGCTAACTTTGATAATGTTAACAAGTTTAAAAAAAAACAGCTGGAGAGAATTTCTTAGATAAACTTAATAGTTATATGGAATATAGCTGGCAAACATTAGTAGTTTCATACAATTGTAACTTGATCACCAAACTTAAGTGGCACTGCAGGAGTAACTCTCCTCACGAAGCTCCCGCTTTGCTCATTGTGCTTCTTTGTAGACAAACACACGTGACTGGCACAAACAGCTGTTTTGGGAAACTAGTTCCGGTAAGCTTCATAATGATAAATAATCGAACAGGTGAAATGATGAACGCGATCTGCTTTATCTTTTGCCTAGAGCACAAGTTGACTGCAGGTGGTTATAAAAAAAGAATACATATTTAAATGTATAAAAAAACAATAGTATTGACGGTATTGGGAAATCATACCGAGGGTATATTGAAACACCCCGGGATACATATACGGTATACCACTCAACCGTACTGTACAGCATATCTCACTGGAACATATTTGAGCAATTATCCACCAATCCCATCAAAAATAAAACCTTCAATCAAATGCTAAATTACAGTTACATCACAACAACTAGTCCTTGTTATCAGCACTGCCCACAAGGGTTGAATGAGGTACTGTGTAGGTGTTGTCTGTGAGAATCTTAATAGAAAGTTTTTTTTAATATATATACATAAATAAATAAATGCTATTCCACATAAATATAGCCTTTTAATGAGAAATTGATTATTATATGAAACATTCATTTGAAATAAGCTGATATAATGATTTCAACATAACAGCAAAAATTACATAGGCAAGGTATTAGGAGTTGTATATTCAATCAAATGTATCCATGGGTATATGCGACATTGCAGGGATGTTATGCTGATAAAGCAAATGTGTGCTTGTTTCATGTATGCCGTGGTCAAAACGAACTCATATTTCATATGGTACACACTACCGTTCAAAAGTTTGGGGTCACTTAAAAATGCCCTTTTTTTAAAAAGAAAAACACATTTTATGTCCACTAAAATTGATAAGAAATACAGTATATACATTGTTAATGTTGTAAATGACTATTGTAGCTGGAAAGAGCTGATTTTTTATGGAATATCTACATAGGCGTACAGAGGCCCATTATCAGCAACCATCACTCCTGTGTTCCAATGGCACGTTGTGTTAGCTAATACAAGTTTATCATTTTAAAAGACTAATTGATCATTATAAAACCCGTTTGCAATTATGTTAGCACAGCTGAAAACTGTTGTTCTGATTAAAGAAGCAATAAAACTGGCCTTCTTTAGACTCGTTGAGTATCTGGAGCATCAGCATTTGCGGGTTTGATTACTGGCTCAAAGTGGCCAGAAACAAAGAACTTTCTTCTGAAACTCATCAGTCTATTCTTGTTCTGAGAAATTAAGGCTATTCCATGCGAGAAATTGCCAAGAAACTGAAGTTCTCGTACAATGCTGTGTACTACTCCCTTTACAGAACAGCGCAAACTGGCTGTAACCAGAATACAAAGAGGAGTGGGAGGCCCCGGTGCACAACTGAGAAAGAGGAGTAGTACATTAGAGTGTCTAGTTTGAGAAACAGATGCCTCATAAGTCCTCAACTGGCAGCTTCATTAAATAGTACCGGCAAAACACCAGTCTCAACATCAACAGTGAAGAGGCGACTCCGAGATGCTGGCCTTCTAGGCAGAGTTCCTCTGTCCAGTGTCTGTGTTCTTTTGCCCATCTTAATCTTTTCTTTTCATTGGCCAGTCTGAGATATGGCTTTTTCTTTGCAACTCTGCCTAGAAGATATTCCATTGAAAATCAGCCGTTTTCAGCTACAATTGTCATTTACAACATTAACAATGTCTACACTGTATTTCTGATCAATTTGATGTTATTTTAATGGACAAAAAATATATTTTTCTTTCAAAAACAAGGACATTTCTAAGTGACCCCAAACTTTTGAACGGTAGTGTACTTTGATTAAAACCGTCAGAAATTGCCATCCCTCTCTGATATTCATAATGAAGTAATTCACTTAAGAATGGAGTGTATTTGAAATTTGTGCAATAGCACACCAACGGTATTGTGGGTATTCTCATTAATAATGGCCTCTTTTGTTCTCTTGGAATTACTATGATTTAAGTAGTCTTTGATGTTATAACTATACCAACACTAAGTTGCTATTTACAGGTATAATGTACATAGGAGAGATAGTGTCAGGAAATTGAGACTTCAATCTCTTGATGATGGGTCATTTAACCACATGCACAAACCAGCAGGGCTTTAGCTAGAAAACATGTATCTCAGGCTGAGAGATGACGGACAGATCTGCATTGATGTGGTCTGTTTTGCTGAATTCTTTTGAATGTCTCTTGTGTGGTAATGTGTTTTTACTGTAAACAGTAACTAAACTAAGAGCAATTTCCCTCCTCTAAATATGTTAAAGGGATAGGTAACAGGCACTTAATAATACTAATAATAATAATAACAATAATAACGTAGGTAGTGTTCCTTGACAGTTCTGAGATAGTATGATGTTTGATACTATGTTTATTTATGTAGCTATATATAGCTATAAACGTATGTCATGTCAGTGCTTTCAATAAAGTATGACTAGAAAGATTAAACAACCTTGTGTCAGAGGGTTAAATCTGATTTGCATGGTCATTCAAAGTTAAGATCCAACGTGGCATAAAAAAAAGTACATAAAATAGAAAGTAGATTTACAGATTAAAATGAACAGAAGTATTTGAAGCTTTTATATAACTGTTTCCCATGTGGGTTCACTCTAGTTAGTAGAAATAGAAACCCAATGGCTTTACAATGTCATCCCATAATCCCACAGAATACACTCTCTCTGTCCACTGTGTTATCCTCCATTTGAAATGAATTTGGGGGAAACAACAACGACAACATAAAATACATGAATGGGACATTTTTCATGTTTTAGAAAATGGATCACGGGGCTTTCCATGTCTTATGTGTACCTCGGGGAAATGTATGGCTTTCATGGTGTCTGTTGCAGATGTACGCGAATGATCGATGCTCAAATTTGCTCTTGGTGCCGAAAAGCTTGACACATCAGCAGTCACAAGGTGTACGTTTTGCAAAGCTGTACGAAATAGCATTGATTGTTCATCTTCAGACCACAATATTGCACTCAGGCACCAGAAGAAACCCCCTCATGAGAAATGCCTGTAGAATTTCAAGCACGGGAGGTAGCGCCCAAAGATAAGTTTCAGCTTAGACTTGATTCACTCACTCTCAAATGACACATTCAATTAACGAACAGCAATAAGCATCAAGCTAAATAAAGGTATACACATATATAAACAGCTGGTTTCTGTTATTTGACATGAAATGACTATCCGCTGCCCTGGTCGTGTGCCTATGCTTTAAGTACAGAAACAAAGTGCCTTAAACCTTACTTCACAAAGAGAGGGATGCAGACTTGTCATGAGTATTTAATGTTATAAAGAGACTATATAGCTAATGCTTAAAGTATTTGCTTGCTGGGCTATTTACCCATAAAATGTATGAATGCCTTCATACTGTATTAACCTGTCATTTTACATGTTTGTAATATTTTGCTTGTTGATAAAGCATATTAACTGAAATAAAAGGATGATATCTGGTCTGCCCTTATGCAACTTTATTATATCTTTAAAAATGTTTTACTCAGTAAATAATGGCAGTTTCAGATATAACCTTTGTTCCCTCAGACTAAAATAAAGGCCTCTTTGTCACCAGGAGATGGATTTAATTGTTTTTCTTATTTTTTTCTCTTTATGCTCTTTTAGGAAATGACAGACATGCTGGGACAAAATATGGTACAGTCTTTAAAGTGGTTTTCATTAATCTTCTTCTTTATCCAACTAAAAGGCTTCATCACTGCCTTTTTGAGTTTCATTTTAACAATTACAATTACAAAGTTTTAATAATACATCAAAAGGCAGAACAAAAAGGTCCAAAAAGGAAAAAAATAAAAAGGAAATAAAAAGGAATATCCCCAAACAGTTATATTTGTAGTGTCTGTTTGCTCTTTTTTTTGTATGTTTGTTTACTGTATCTCAGCAGAGTTTGGTAGTTAGGTGATCTGATTGTTTCAGTATCTCTGTGTTGTACATGTCCAAGGCGTGGTTGACCCGGATCATCTCGCTGTTGTTCAGCTTGAGCCTGTGCTTCAGCATACAGGAAAACAGGTCCAGCTGGGGTTTCCCGGGTGCCACTGGAGGGGCCAGGCGGTTAATCCGCTCCCTAATGTCCAGCAGCAAGAGCATGACAGAGGAGGAGGAGTAAAACTGGGTCCCCTGGGTGTACGACTGGTTCACCTGCTGCACGGCGCTGCGGAGCAGGTCTGCGTTGAAGCGCAGGCTGTAACCAAACACCTGGATGTCGGAGATCTTGATGTAGATCTGGCGCTTGTTGGGGTCGGACAGGTCCACGGGACCCTGGCCCGTGTCATTGCGTAACCCAGTGGGCATCTTGGCGCGGCTTCTTAGGTAGATGTGCACCGTCTCAAAGAAGGTCTTCCACCGGTTGCCCAGCAGCAGGGTCCAATTGAAGCACTGGGAGTTCCCCAGCCTCGTCTTCTCCCAGCGCGGGTAGCCGTGCTCACCGAAGGGCATGCTCCAGCCCTCTGAGTGGCTGCCACTGAACGGGTTCACGTAAACAAAGAACATGGGGTCGATGCTGCTGTTGCGCATCTGGCAGATCTTCATGGAGAGCCCAATGATCATGTGGAGGTAGTCCATCCGGTTCTTGTTGCTCTTCAGGGTCAGGGACATGCGCTTGCGCCACCGTGGGTCAAAGAAGGTCTCCAGGCGGATCTCGTTGCTAATGAAGGTGGTGTGGATGTAGAGGCGCGAGTCCATCTTCTGGAGCAAGTACTTGAGCTCCAGGTCTTGGAAGTCCAGGTCGGTCTCAAAGCTGATGAACTGCTCGCTGCGTTCTGAGTCCACGTTCTGGGGCTCACAGCGGCCTCGGTACAGCTTGTACCCCTTGTTGCAGGAGCCGCACTGAGAGATGTTGGCCAGGCTGCACATGGCACAGCTGTTGTTGCCCCCAATGATACATGGGATGGGTCGCTGGCATAGGGTGATACCCGTGTGGCACACGCACATCCTCTGGCTCTCCAGGAAGGTCCCCCAGAAACCGTTCTCATTGCAGTAGAGGAAGGACTGGACCCTGTTCAGCCACTGCATCACAGACCTGGAGAATGGAAAGAAAGAAAGAAAGTGTCAGAGCCAGAGTGATCGAGGGGGAATAGAACAAATTGGGGAGCGGAGACACAGGGATAAAATGCACCATTAATAAGGACCGTTTAGCAAGCACAAATTCAGTGTTAAACTGAGGATTAACCTCCACTGCCACTGCCACAGCCTGCTACTGTTTGTTACGGTCTAGTCTGTGGAGGGGATAATGTATTCCTCAAAGGCAGAATTCCTTTATTTCCCCCGTGGGATGGCAGCATCATTTCCTATGCAAATTGTGTCTCTTATTCCACCTCAGGCATCCCTTTCTGTCATCTTGGTAGTACTGAAACTTTCTACTGTGAGATGAGGGTGTTTTTCTAGGAGAGACTGGAGAGGATGAGCTCAAGGTTAGCCTGACATGCTAATGAACTAGCATGGTAACGGTGATGGGTGACCTAGTGCTTGACAGGCCAGAGAGCCCCAAGCCATCCCAAAATGAGCCATGGGTAGGGCCAGGGAAGGGGACAGAGGAGACACTCTACAGACCCAAATTACTTTTGCTCCTATGGGATATGAAATAAACTCATCAAAAAAAACTCCTCTCATTGTCAACTGCGTTTATTTTCAGCAAACTTAACATGTGTAAATATTTGTATGAACATAACAAGATTCAACAACTGAGACATAAACTGAACAAGTTCCACAGATGTGATTAACAGAAATTGAATAATGTGTCCCTGAACAAAGGGGGGTCTAACCCAAAAGTAACAGTCATTATCTGGTGTGGCCACTAGCTGCATTAAGTACTGCAGTGCATCTCCTCCTCATGGACTGCACCAGATTTGCCAGGTCTTGCTGTGAGATGTTACCCCACTCTTCCACCAAGGCACCTGCAAGTTCCTGGACATTTCTGTGAGGAATGGCCCTAGCCCTCAGCCGATCCAACAGGTCCCAGACGTGCTCAATGGGATTGAGATCCGGGCTCTTTACTGGCCATGGCTTAACACTAACATTCCTGTCTTGCAGGAAATCATGCACAGAACGAGCAGTATGGCTGGTGGCATTGTTATGCTGGAGGGTCATATCAGGATGTGCCTGCAGGAAGGTACCACATGAGGTTGAGATTGCCTGCAAGACAACAAGCTCAGTCCGATGAACAACACTCATTCCTTCGACGATAAACGCGAATTCGACCATCACCCCGGTGAGACAAAACCGCGACTCGTCGGTGAAGAGCACTTTTTGCCAGTCCTGTCTGGTCCAGCGACGGTTGTCGGTGATGTCTGGTGAGGACCTGCCTTACAACAGGCCTACAAGCCTCTCTAAGCCTATTGCGGACAGTCTGTGTAATGATGGAGCGATTGTGCGTTCCGGGTGTGCTGTTTGGATGTACCGATCCTGTGCAGATGTTGTTACACGTGGTCTGCCACTGCGAGGACGATCAGCTGTCCGTCCTGTCTCCCTGTAGCTCTGTCTTAGGCGTCTCTCAGTATGGACATTGCAATTTATTGCCCTGGCCACATCTGCAGTCCTCATGCCTCCTTGCAGCATGCCTAAGGCACATTCACGCAGATGAGCAGGGACCCTGGGCATCTTTCTTTAGGTGTTTTTCAGAGTCAGCAGAAAGGCCTCTTTAGTGTCCTAAGTTTTAACTGTGATCTTAATTGCCTACCGTCTGTAAGCTGTTAGTGTCTTAACGACCGTTCCACAGGTGCATGTTCATTAATTGTTTATGGGTCATTGAACAAGCATGGGAAACAGTGTTTAAACCCTTTACAATGAAGATCTGTGAAGTTATTTGGATTTTTAATAATTATCTTTGAAAGACAGGGTCCTGAAAAAGGGACGTTTCTTTTTTTGCTGAGTTTCGGTTGAAGGATATGTAACTGGTACTTTGAGGATTATTCTAAAATTATAATTAGACAGCTTCCCAAAAGTGATTTGATAAAGTTTAACTTTGAGTTAATACTGATTTTGAACAAATTGAGTTGTGAGAAATATATTTTAATCCATTTAACATTTCGTCTTTACTTAGCAATTCTTACATAAACCTGACTCCATAATTTTTTGAAGACTGGTTGAACTGACATAAAGCGATGTACTTTCAAGGCAATCTTGGATATGTCCTTGGATCAGTCCTACCCTGATAAAAGTTCCTTTATCTCCTTAACTGAAGAGAGGAGTATCAAAAGATAAGAGTAACATTGTGAAATAACAAAGACACGGCTGAATGCATGTCCCAGAACACTGACTCTAAGATGCACTTTGAGAAAGTAATGCTTTTGTTCACGGCCACATATTCACCCCCACTATTATCTCTACAGGACATAAAGACAAAGCCAATGGCTATTCTGTTGGAATGAAAAATACGTTCCAGTGCTCATGTAAGAGCATCTTGAATCTTGAGAAGAACCTTGAATATAATATTTCACAGAACAAGAAAAACGGAGGAGATTGATGAAAGGGTAACAATTTACTTGACACCCAGCGTCATAACATGTTAAGTTATCTGACATAACTTGTTATAATATGGTCATAACACTGTCATGACACATATTTAGACCTGTTCTGACATATATTGTGTTATTTTATGGCTGGTTATGACACCTACATAAGAGTGTCAAAACCCATAAAACTTACCACACAAGGCATAACATTCCATTACGCCATAGCCTACGTGTCAACAGTATGTTTATGTTATATAATGTTTTGGGAAATTGACCATATTAAATGATTATTGTAATTGCGCACACATTGATGTCAGACATGTGCCTACCCTAATGCTCTGTTATTGATGACTGGGATGAATGCAGGAGCAGATTTCAGGAGCAGGACAAGAAACCCTCTTTTTGACTGATGACTGATATAAGGGCACGTACGTGACAGGCCTATCTGGCTTGTATGATGATGATGGTCATAATGCTTCATGACAGTGTCGTAAAGTGTATTTTCTACAAGTTATTTAAAATATGATGGAAAAAACCATGACTGTAAAGAATTCATTATAACAACAACAAAGGATTTAGAAAACAAACTTTCAAACGAAAGGAAACTTCTTGGCAGGGCAAAATATTATTTCAATAAATGTGGGTTTTGACACTTATGTAGGTGTAATAATCAGCACTAAAATAATGCAATATATGTCACAACAGGTGTAAAGCACCATGACTAAACAACGAAAGTTGAATGACAAAATGTATGAACAGGTTTTTAATGCAGTCGGTTTATCTCCAAAAGTTCAAAGAACACAAGGTTAATAGTAAAGGGCAATAGTAAAGGGCTTACATGTGTTACATATATATATACTGTATATTACAGGACAAGGTCAATTTGGGAAATCTATACGTTCCCCGTAACAAATTTGAAACAGGAAAGGAGCCAGCATATATTGACACAACACACAAGGTATGAGATCTTTAAAATAGTCCTCCGTTTTTCGTGCACTCAGGTACTTATTGGACTTGTGAGAAATGTTTGCGGATGTTTACGCCACAAAGATTAAACCATTCCTATTATTTTTATTATCTCTTCATTTACGTACGAGAGGCAGGCATAATCATATTATTCCATATATATTCCCCCTTGAGTTTATCTGCAATAACTACAGTTTTATGTGATCTGAAACACTGGAATAAAGCATGTTCCATCATATAACTGCTTCCCTCAATATGCAGTTTGAGAGCATCATGCTGGTAGTTTTATTTTTCCTTATTTCTTTCCCTCCAATTCAAGTGGCTGGGTTGAGTTTGCCACAGGGAATGAGATGGAAACAAGTGGGAATGAATGCTGTTTGTTTTCACGAATCACAGCACAATCTCTGTGTTTGTAATAGGGCATCAGACAGCTCTGGTGCTCAGCGCAGATGACATACATTATCACAAGACCCCTTCTGTTTGCGGGAACGAGGGAAAAATAAAAAGAGAGAGAATGAGAGAAATACAGAGAGAGATATTTGTTGACACTGATGATTGAATGTGATAGTTGATCTATTAGTGCATTATGTTGGATGACAAAAATACCCTGTGATTTCATTATTGATAGAAGTTCTTATGAAAGGGAGTTATGTACCAGACATATCTTGACAACCATAACCCTGTCAACGTCTATAGCAATTACTGCTAAATAATATATAGAGTACAGTCAAATCTGTTAACATGCTAAAGTCTGTCCATGAATAATTACTTTGATACATAAACATGGATGCCGATTACTTGGCTGGGAGTTATGCTATTTTATATCCGTCACCATTAATCACTCTCTGTTTGAGAAGAGCTTCTAGCTATAATCCCCTGGCACGTCTGCTATAGCTCTGCACAGGCACATTCCATATGTTTCCCTGCATAGAGAGCTCACATCTGTGATAGGTAAGTGGGTGTAAGACAAGGTGAGGCAGGTGGAGCTAAGCCTATATTTACCTTGCAACACATCGGATGATTTTCTAATGCAAGTTTGATCAACCCCAGTTTATCAGCTACAGGCTGATGACAAATGAGGGCAATTAGAGCTAGCCAACAGTGAGGGACAGAGGCCTTTCATATGTAGAGACGGCCACCACACATTGATTACTCATTTAATTACAGTCGTTTTTTTGATTGAATATCACAGGTATCTTAGAGATATGCCGCACGCATGCATTCATGAAATGGCAACCAGGCTTGAATAATAATAATAATAAGCACCATACTTTCCTTTCCTTTATTTACCTCAAGCTAAATCCAATGAAAATATAACTTATGCACACAGCTCATGGTTGTATACAGTGGTGGAAAAAGTACTCATTTGTCATACTTGAGTAAAAGTAGAGATAGATTAATAGAAAATGACTCAGGTAAAAGTGAAATTCACCCGGTAAAATACCACTTGAGCAAACGTCTAAAAGTATTTGGTTTTAAATATATGTAAGTATCAAAAGTAAAAGTTTAAATTGACGGATAGCCAGGGGCACACTCCAACACTCAGACATAATTTACAAACAAAGCATTTGCATTTAGTGAGTCCTCCAGATCAGAGGCAGTAGGGGTGACCAGGTATGTCCTCTTGATAAGTATATGAATTGGACCATTTTCCTGTACTGCTAAGCATTCAAAATGTAATGACTACCTTTGGGTGTCAGGATAAATGTACAGAGTAAAAGGTGCATTATTTTCTTTAGGAATGTAGTGAAGTAAAAGTAAGTTGTCAAAAAATGTAAATAGTAAGGTAAAGTACAGATACGCCAAAAAACTACTTAAGTAGTACTTTAAAGTATTTTTACTTAAGTACTTTACACCACTGCTTGTATAGTCATCTGGTTATGCATAAAGGCATGACTCTTTCTTGTCCACATGACCAGGAAAAACAGAGAACCCAGAGTTTTTCCCAGTAAAACACACGGCCATAAAAATCTGCTGGTCCTAGTTATGCAGTACATCCAGGAGCACAGCATGCTTAAAAGAAACCAACGCTGAGGCTCTCCTCTGAACTACTTGGAATATTCCACTCATTACACCTGTGAAAACACCATAAATGTTTAAAAGGGTACGGTCCAGCCATGCCTGTAGATTGCCTGTGGATTGCCTGTGGATTGTGTAACAGTGATTATCACTATAGATGTAAGTGTGTAATTAGACTACGGGGAGCAGCCTGAGGTCAAGCCACCACCATCAAAGTCCACCCTGGGTTTCCTCCTGCAGGTCTGAAGCTAAGCAGCCTTCCACAGTAGGGTCAAACTGTGGAGGAACCCCCTCCAGCCCTGGAGAGACTGGGTTCGTATTGTTCCTGCAGTTGTCAAGGCTCTCCACTGCCAGAATCCAATTGGGACCGAAAGAGGCTTGCTTTCTATAATTATAGGAGTGTGTCCCGTCGGTGGGAAGTAGATCAGTAGTAAGGATTTCTGGGTTGTCACAGGCAGTCTTCTCTCTCTCCAACTCGGCCCTTCAGGGCAAAGGCCATGCCACCAGAGAGGCTAGGGCCTCAGCTCAACTCTGAGCAGCAGGACAACAAGGTCTACTGCTACTAGTACTACTGTACTATATGTAATGGTGGTCGTGTGGATATGTGTGCTTTTTAAAAAGAGTAACATTTCACTATATTGCACACAGATACACATGAAATTCGGAAGGAGATATCACTTAAACTCATCCTAACAGCTGTGGGAGTACATAGCAAACCCACCTGATAATGTATGCTAACATATAAACACTAATTGTTAAACCTGTGCCTTGAACTGAGCCCCACAGCAAGGGACTCCACATTCGTCATATCAGCCCTGTGTACTGTATGTCTCCAGAGGAAACATTACAAACACTAGTATGTTTACTAGTTTACGCTGCATTGGTGGTATCAAAGAGTAACACTGATGTGGGTACTGGTCTGAAAGGAGGATGCCTATTGGCACAGTGCATCTCTCACTGACATGGATGCATGAACACACACACACACACACACACACACACACACACACACACACACTCAATCACTCACACATAACCACACACACACACACATATAGAAACAAATAAACACAGTTTCTCTTCACAGTGCCGTCAGGCGTCCTTGATGTGTGCTCTGCCGAGCACGGATTGCGCACTGCACCGCTTTGATAACACTTCTGAACAAACCCTTTGCCAAAGCTTGCATCCTAGCGTGGGTGTGTTCCTTCTACCTTCGTGACAGTTGACAGCTGTGCGTTCCTTAACCACATAACTGAATATTTTGAGGATTTTCGCTGTTTATATTTGTATATTGACATTCCACGCAGATGTAACATTATTTTTTTCATCTGGTATTTAGTGTGTTATTTTTCTCCATGTTGTCTGGTATATTATGGGGTGGAATGACTCCATTTTAGAATGCATTTCAGACTGGATTAGCATTAACACAGTGCCATTTGTGCAGCAAAGCGTGCTATCTGCAGTCACAGTAGGTGATGGCACATTGTGCACTGACCCGGCCAGAGAGCTCCCGCGGTTAGATTATTTTTCATCCTGCATTGTGAAATACTAGGTAAGACTAGGGTTCATTGGGCGTTTCCATGATTTCATGGACAGAACTATAAGAGCCAGAAAATTCAAAGTAAAAATGCATTATGTACTGTATCATAAAGTTTTTGCATACAGTAACAGGCATTACTGAAACGAAATACAGAAAGTCCCCTACCTAACAGAGTTCTCTCACAGATTAATTTTGTCACCTTGGTTGCAGTTTATCCACCTTTCTAAGTTACCTTTCGTGATACCGTGGTCCACAGCGTTGGCACCAACATTCTGCATCATCAAAACAACACATTACAATACAATGCAGCAGGGTTACATAATGCATTTTTACTGCTTCTTAGACCCACCTCTCCCTAGGCATCTGGTGGTTGGGGTTGTGGTGGCAGCGGATGCTGAGGCCAAAGAGCTTGCGGGCGGTGCGCTGGATCTTGAGCCTCTGACTCTCCAGGGAGCTCTGGAGCAGGCGGTAGCGGGCCTGCAGGTCCCAGTCACTGCCCCACAGGAGGTGGACACTGCTGACCGGCAGGAAGTGGGTGGAGGGCAGCCTCTTCAGGAACGACTTAAACTCATCTGGAGGAGGGAGAGGAAAGGAGGGTGATTAAGAGATCTTGTGGGACACAGACAAGGACTGTCTGTTGTCAGAGCAACCTTGGATGAGCCTCCTTCCTGTGCTTTCTGTTCTCAGGTGTTGGTTTCCTGAACAACAAAGCTTGCGTGCATCATGATGCATTACATGCCTTGAATCAAGCAAACAAAATACCATTGGCATTTATGATAATAGCACATCTGATCAAACAAATACTATCGTTAAAGGTAGACTGGTTGAATCAACATTGTTTCACATCATTCCAAGCCAAAAAGTATATGTGATGACATTGAATCAATGTTGAATTCCGTCTCTTTTTCACCCAACTTTTAACCTAAATCCAATGACATGGTGACATTTTTTGTTGATCTCACGTTGAATTCACGTTAATTGACAACTCAACCAAATCAAAACTAAACATTGAACTGATGTCTGTGCCCAATGGGTCGCGCTTCAACACTCTTAGTTGTTGCAGAAATGTACTCTCTGCATCTGAGTCAAATCGCTGAGTCTACCTTTAAATAGGAATACACCGTTTTATTATTTTAAAAATGGCTATCTGATACTGTATGCACTTCATCTTAGACATCTCTTCAGCAGCCAATGACCTTGAGTAACTCAAACTCAGTTTGTGTCCTCTATAATATATATGTATGGCTGTCAGGGTTTATTTGTCTCCTTTTATTACTTGTTAATAATATATAAGTATGAGCCCCGTCAGGTGGATACTGAGCGACTCCCTTTGGGAGTATCCTGGACCATCCTCTGTACTTTACTATTCTGACTTGATCAGTAGGGGATGGGACAGGGGATGTGACTGAGTATGTGTGTGAATATGTGTGTGGCCAGACATAACCGCCCGCTATATGGGTCATTCGCTAGGCATGTGGAATATGGTGGCTTGTTGATGGGGTTTCACCAACTGAAACGATGCAGATTGCGTTTTAATTGTAACGGTTTTATAATGATGCCATCCATTTTGAAGAATTGCTTGCTGCTCGAGACACATGTTCAACACACAAAGGCTCACAGACATACACACGTGTATACAAGCGCATGTACACACACGAGCGCACGTACACACACACGTGTACACAAACACTAACACACACACACCAAATAGTCACACCCACACACCAAATTTAGTCACAAATCAATACCATTACCCTTAACACACACACACACACACACACACACACACACACCACACCACACACACACACACACACACACACACACACACACACACACACACACACACACACACACACATCTTACAAGGTCGCATGTTCTATGTTGCAAACTGTTTAATACAGTGGGTTCATCTCACAGTAATGCCGCATTGAAAATCTACAGAAGTTATTGTTTCACCCTTGGGTTCATGCATGGGCCTGTACTGATTGCATGGTGGGTGGCTTCCCTATGTGACTGAGTGACAATGGCTCCTCACACACATTTAGCCTGTGGCATGCTTAGTGAAACCTGGCTGAGGGTGGTAGAGAGAATTGACTGTTACAATTAACTGCTAGTGCCTTCTTCTAAAACAGAAGGCGTTAAAATGGGCTGCTGAATTATTCATACCACACTTTATTGCAAATTGGCTCCAAGAAGTTAACATGCACGCGTTATGTGGTGTATTCTATGGAAGGTGACTCACGTAAAATTACGACACCTGAATAAAAAACAGCTGAATTTAGAGCTGACTGTCAGTGGATATACCATTATATCACTGTTTGCTGTGGATATTGGATGCTGTAAAGACCTGCATCTGGTGTTCTGTTTGAGGACAGATCAGTGGAAGTAGCCCTGGCTTCCGACCGGTCATTAGTGCCTAGCTGAGGTCCATATGCAAATGGTCCTATAGTCATAATTGGCCTCTACGCAAACCAAAGAGGGAAGACAAGAGAGGAGCTAAGTCATGGGATATCCTTATTATTTCTTATCCTCTTTCTTGCTATATTAGTTAATTTAACCTGTATCTAAGGCAAATATCTTAGTGTATTCCTTACTTTAGGAATATAGTTGATGGAAGGGGCTACAATAACAATAAATTGTTGTAAAATAACAATAAATTACTAAATACAATACTCAACAGTAACATCACTTACCACAACCATAGTGTTTGTGGACGAAGACACATGGCTGAACAAAACTATAGTAGACTGTACAGTAATCTAACGAGACTTTCAGTAAACTAGAATTTGCCATCATATCCTTTCCTGCTTACCTGAGTTCTCAAAGTCCTTGTAAGAGGTGGCCCAGGACTCCGCCTGCCCAAGCAGGGTGTTCTCCATGATCTGAATGTCGGTGATAGGACAGTTGCATTGTGGGTACTCGTCAGCACACATGCAGATACACTGGCTGTTCCGGCAGACGTACTCCCCCTCCCCATTACACATGATGTAGCTCAGAGCCGACTGAACAAACTTCTCCTGGAGGTACTCTGGAAAGATGACCTGGAGACCTGGAACACAAAGGGAAGTCATTTCTATGACATTGTTTTGAAAGGGGAGGTTGGTATAAAATTGTATTTGAACTGAATGTTTGACCAGCAGACACGTGTCAGTGAAGATATGTTTTAAGGATACAGTACCAGTCAAAAGTTTGGACACACCTACTCATTCAATTGTTTTTCTTTATTTTTACAATTTCCTACATTGTAGAATAATAGTGAAGACATCAAAACTATGAAATAACACATATGGAATCATGTAGTAACCAAAAAAGTGTTAACCAAAATATGTTATATTTGAGATTCTTCAAAGTAGCCACCCTTTGTCTTGATGACAGCTTTGCACACTCTTGGCATTCTCTCAAACTGCTTCATGAGGTAGTCACCTGCAATGCATTTAAATTAACAGGTGTGCCTTGATAAAAGTTAATTTGTGGAATTTCTTTCCTTCCTAATGCATTTTTTAATTTATTTAACCTTTATTTAACCAGGAAAAGCCCATTGAGACCCAGAGTCTCTTTTTCAAGGCAGACCTGGCCAAGAAGGCAGCAACAATCAATACATTACAGAATTAAAACATACAACAATACAACAACATGATCCAGCCTTAAAAAAGCATTTACCCTCCTCTGTAACAGAGTCTCCCATCAACATTTGAAATTCATTCAGTGGCACTAACATATCTAGATGAAGCATGGATTGTAGATTATTCCATGCGTCTGGTGCACAAGAAGAGAAGGCAGTCTGGCCTAATCGTGTGAATGTCCTGGGGACTTTAAGTAGCAACCACCTAGCAGACCGGGTATGGTAACTGCTGGTGGTGAAGGATACCCGACTACAGAGGTAAAGAGGTAGTTTACCCAAAAGGGCTTTGTAGATGAACACATACAAATGTATCTTTCTGCACATATAAAGTGAGGCCCAACCTACCATTTGGTACAATGTGCAATGGTGGGTGAGTGACTTGGCATTTGCAATAAAGCGCAAGGATCCATGATAAACAGAGTCCAGTCTCTGTAAGATGGAGGAGACTGCATGCATATACAACAAGTCACCATAATCAATTGCAGAGAGACAAGTGGCCTGAACAAGCTTCTTTCTAGCCATAGGACAATCAGTTGTGTTGTGACAAGGTAGGGGTGGTATACAGAAGATAGCCCTATTTGGTAAAATACCAAGACCATATTATGGCAAGAACAGCTCAAATAAGCAAAGAGAAATGACAGCACATCATTACTTTAAAACATGAATGTCAGTTAATCTGGAACATTTCAAGAACTTTTCAAGTTTCTTCAATTGCAGTCGCAAAAACCATCAAGCACTATGATACAACTGGCTCTCATGAGTACAGCCACGGGAAAGGAAGACCCAGAGTTATCTCTGCTTCAGAGGATAAGTTCATTAGTGTTACCAGCTTCAGAAATTGCAGCCCAAATAAATGCTTCACAGAGTTCAAGAAACACGAACACGAGCAATGGACATTAGACCGGTGGAAATCTGTCTTTTGGTCTGATGAGTTCAAATTTGAGATTTTTGGTTCCAACCGCCGTGTCTTGTGAGACGCAAAGTAGGTGAACGGATGATCTCCACATGTGTGGTTCCCACGTGAAGCATGGAGGAGGAGGTGTGATGGTGCTTTGCTGGTGACACTGTAAGGGATTTATTTCGAATTCAAGGCATGCTTAACCAGCATGGCTACCACAGCATTATGCAGAAATACGCCATCCAATCTGGTTTGCACTTAGTGGGACTATCATTTGTTTTTCAACAGGACAATGTCCCAAAACACACCTCCAGGCTGTGTAAGGGCTATTTGACCAAGGAGAGTGATGGAGTGCTGCATCAGATGACCTGGCCTCCACAATCACCTGACCTCAACCCAATTGAGATGGTTTGGGATGATTTGGACCGCAGAGTGAAGGAAAAGCAGCCAACAAGTGCTCAACATATGTGGGAACTCCTTCAAGACTGTTGGAAAAGCATTCCTCATGAGCTGGTTGAGAGAATGTCAAGAGTGTGCAAAGCTGACATCAAGGCAAAGCGTGGCTACTTTGAAGAATCTCAAATATAAAATATATTTAGATTCAATATGTGTTGTTTTATAGTTTTGATGTATTCACTATTATTTTACAATGTAGAAAATAGTAAAACATTTAGAAAAACCCTTGAATGACTAGGTGTGTCCACACTTTTGACTGGTTCTGTACATGTTTGGAAAATAAGGATTGTTTCAGTGACATGAAAAATGACATCACACAAAAAAGAACATGCCTGTAATTATAACAGTAAGCAGACCTCACTACATCACCTCATAGGAGATGGACGACGTACATTATAATACTCTTTTGCATGTCTATACCTTCAAACCAATACAGTATACCTCAAATTATAACAATAAGGAAAGCCCCTGATGGGGTTTGCATGTTGCACTTTTGTCATGACAGATTCTGATCATGAACGTCATTGATGAGTTTTGAACAGGGTTTATAGAGTTGGTTTAAAAGTTTGCCCATGTTTGACTTTGAGCTGTCTTTCTCCAGAGGTCAACTCATGATGTGACAAAATGGAACAGTGATTGATGGCTGCTGTCTTGTTGTGTCTTGTTTTATTTAACACAGCAGTAATTTATTCCCTGTGTGTGTGTGTGTGTGTGTGTGTGTGTGTGTGTGTGTGTGTGTGTGTGTGTGTGTGTGTGTGTGTGTG
>NC_036844.1:21192486-21271813 GCF_002910315.2 Salvelinus sp. IW2-2015
GCGTGCGTGCGTGCGTGCGTGCGTGCGTGCGTGCGTGCGTGCGTGCGTGCGTGCGTGCGTGCGTGCGTGCGTGCGTGCGTGCGTGCGTGCGTGCGCATACGTTTCGGCAACATGCTGCTAATAGATAATTGCCTCTTATGTTAGCAGTGACGTAGCGTTAGTAACCTGGAAGTTGGTTGGCCTGAAAGCACTTCTTCACACTTAAAACTGACAAGGTATTTATACTTTTCAGTTTCCAGCACGTCCATATCTCACCCAAGGGATCTAATAGAAGAGAAGCTCTGACAGCTAAGTCAAAACCCTTTCTCTTCATTGCTGGAAATAAATCCTTGGCAATACAAGCCATTGGATTGGAAAAAATGAAATAGATTTTGCTTCCTCATATGAAACCGCATCTTGGCAAGGCAATTTAATCTTAATAGCTTTGATGTTAGTGCAAACAGTGCCTCTGCAAATATGCAACTGAGACCATAACGTAATGTGTTATTGTGCTGTTGAGTGATTGTACTAATTATGTTCCCATACTTGCTTTTTACCCAAACGTGAAAACCGGCTTCAAAATCACAAAATTAAATGCAAATAGATTTTGTGCAGTGCAGCCATCTACTTTTACCCATTTTTGTATCTAACGATATCTTGCCAGAAAATAGACAGCAGGAGAATCAATATGATTATGCCGTTCATTAAATCCACAAGAAAAGCTAAACTGAAAACTGGTGGGTGGCTTCAAAGTAAATGAAGGTCTTAAGATCCAAAGTGATATGAGCCTAATACATGAAGCTATATCCCAAAGTGTACTTATCAAAGTTCATCTTTTGCAACCAAAGATTGTGAAGAATTAAACCTAGATGTGGGTGGGTTTCCTTATAATACTAACTAATCCTTTTCCTTTCATGTTACCTGATTAATAACTGAAACCATGTGCATCTCTAAGTTAGGTTACTACAGTTCAATTACTACCTCTGTGCAACCTAGCTCTATGAGAGTAGTGCAGAGGCATGAAAGAAAGATAGATAGTGTACATGCACACTGTTGAACACTCCCATAGTTTTACTGAGCGCAATTTTTCGACCCGAAGTCTGTCAGTAGTAGGCATACACAGATTTCTAGCGGTTAATAGCATTGGGCCAGTAACCCAAAGGTCCTTGGTTTGAATCTGGTGCCGTTCTGCCATTGAGCAAGACAGTTAACCCTCAACAACAACTGCTCCCCAGGCACCGATGACATGAATGTCGTTTAAGGCAGCCCCCCGCACCTCTCTGATTCAGAGGATTTGGGTTAAATATGGAAGACACATTTTAGTTTAATGCATTCAGTTGTGCAACTGACAACAGTAGGTTGTCCACCTTTCCCTTTCCCCTCTGCTCTATGTCTCAGTATGCTCACCACATTTACTTCCACTGTGTAACCTTGCTTTGTATTCCCTCTGTGACAGAATACTCCATTCACTATTCTGTCTGTCCACCTCATCAGTCCCAGTGCCCATCAGGGGTAGATGAGAAAGGGAGAGAGGGAGGGAGGGAGGAATGAATGGATCATATCTAACCACAAAGAGTTGGATTGCGAAGGGCTTTTTCTCCATCAGGCCTGTCTGCGGCCCCCGGAGCCAATATTCATTTAGCTTGATGTATTCCTGGGCCTGAAACTTTAATGTGATTTGTGGGGGAATCCAGATGGCAAGTTCACGGATCGACGCCACTCGCTGACAGAGGCAGTGCCAGCGGCCGAGTGCACAATAACAGTGGGTGCCTCAGCTCCCTTATACACTCTGCAAGCACCAGGGCCTCTTATTCTCCTGTAGATATTACAGCATTACTGGCCAGACTGCAGGACTCACAGACACTGGCCGTGTCCGAGTACCCATACTAGCGTACTAAATAGTTTGCGAAGAAAGAATGTTTTATAGTATGTGACATTTAGAAAATAGTACTTCGAATGTGTCATCTAACTCCCGGCATTCATTCATTTTGGTACAATGTGTCAATGTATCTGTTTATCAGTTTTTGTCAAACACTTGAGTCTGAAAAGTTGAGTAAATTATACTAGATCAAACTCCAAAATGAGTATGCAGTTTAAGTATGTAGTTCGCTAGTATGGGTATTTGGACACGGCCATTGTCACTGCTCAGCACAATTACATTACTCTCTGGCCGTGTCAGAATACCCATACTTGCGTTCCAAATAGTAGGCTTTCTGGGTATACACTGAGTATACCAAACATTAGAAACACCACAATTTTCTCCTCCCCTTCATCTACACTGATTGAAGTGGATTTAAAATCAATAAGCGATCATAGCTTTCACCTGGATTCACCCGGTCAGTTTATGTTATGGAAAGAGCAGGTTTCCTTATTGTTTTGTATACTCAGTGTATATGAAGTGTATGTACGGTATATACTGTATATATCAGTGGCGGTCGGTGACGTTTAAGATTAGGGAGGACCTTTTTTTTGATGAGCATGGCCACATTTTTATTACAGAATATTGAATGACTGTCTGTTATCCATATTCCCATTCACCAAGGTCAATGTAACATTGATAGGTCTAGGCTACTACATGATACTCAAATTTGCCCTATACCCATCATGAGGGTTGCTACAACCTAGCCTACAAATGAAAGTTTATAATGTAGGTGCACAGGTCGAGAGACAAATTGGATTAATCAAGGTGACAGACAGTGACACATTCAGTACCGCCTTGCACACTCTTGCCAGCATCTAGCTGATCTAGGGTGTATATATTAGTACAAAACAATTGCAACATGTTACATTGTGTAACTAAAGCAAGAGTTTTTATTGGACAAATTCAGATAGGTCCATCCCGTTTCGTTCCCTTTGCTTCCATTTAAGAAATATTTTGCAACAGAACTGGCGAAATGATTACACACACCCCTGATCACCCGCACACAGAGTTCACTTTCCTAGTAGCCATACAGACAATATCATCACATCTTCACGCTCTCCTCCTCTCACATTTTGCCTTCGCTTGTGGACTTCATTGACCAGGCCAACAAAACTCTCCAAGCAAAACATTCATAACATAACCACTACACACAGCCTACATTGTTGTCACCCTATTAGCTAACGTCATAGTCAACATAGCTACTAGAACTAACGCATTAGTAAACCCACAATCCAATCCATGTGTACAATCAGACAGTAGTACACAGCGAGCAGTTTAGCAGTAACCTGGCAGGCCCTGGTGGTAACACACATAAAACCGAAAGCTTACCTTGAATTGGAAGTGTTGGATAGCCATAGCCTGCTAGCTAACATAAATATAATTCATCTCTGTTTGAGTCAGGTTGTTGAGTAGGATAAATTAGCTGCATTAGCAAGCATAAGTGAAACTGAAAATGAAATATCTCCTCTCTCGCTCTGCTGCTTCACCTTCATTTTTGAATAAATTAATTTGTTCAAAACTATTCAGCTATTGTCTTTCTCTCTCTTTGAGTCAACCACTCAGCATATTTTATGCACTGCAGTGCTAGCTAGCTGTAGATTATGCTTTCAACACAGGGATGTAACCTAAAACAAAAGAGAGAGGTAAAACCTCTAATAAATACACGGGACGAGACCCGCAATACACTACTCGGGGCGAGAGCCGAAATAACAAAGCACAGGTACTCACAAGACCAACGGACATGGGAACAATGGGGTGGCAGGTAGCCTATTGGTTAGAGCATTGGGCCAGTAACCAAAAGGTTGCTGGATCGAATCCCCGAGCTGACAAGGTAAACATCTGTCATTCTGTTCCCTGGTAGGCTGTCATTGTAAATAAGAATTTGTTCATAACTGACTTGCCTAGTTAAATAAAAATAACTGACAAGACAATTGTTAACAGCGGTCACATATATACAATTACTAATGACAGGAATTGGAATCAGGTGTGTGTAATGAGACAGTTCATTGATGCCTAGAGTCCGGTGACGTAGACCTCCGGACCTGGTGCACGGAAGGGCAGCAGTACTTGGGGAATCTGTGACAGTAAGTCTATGGAAGGGGGTGAAAACCATGAGCCTCCTAGGTTTTGTATTGAAGTCAATGTACCCCGAGGAGGACGGAAACTAGTTGTCCTCTGGCTACACCATGGTGCTACCTTACAGAGTGCTGTTGAGGCTACTGTAGACCTTCATTGCAAAACAGTATGTTTTAATTAATTATTTGGTGACGTCAATATATTTAGTATAGTTCCATCAAAAAATGATAACTTTTTTAATGTTTCACTACTCGTATGGTCCTCCCCTTACTCCTCTGAGGAGCCTCTACTGGTATTTATGAAAAAATCTTAAGTTGTATAATATGTGACATTTTGAAAATGTAGTATGTAGAACACACTCTACAAAAATGTACGAATAGTGGGGAACAAGCTTGATTGCACATTCGATGATGCCTTCTCAGTATGGATGACGACTAATCTGTAAATCAAAACAAGACGTTGAACTGACATCTGTGCTCAGTGTGTACTTTTTCTCTGTCTCTCAGACTCCTCTCTAGCACACTGCTCTCTCTCAGTCCCGTACCCATTTCTCTCTCTCTCTCTTTCAATTCAATTACATTGTCAAAGTACACATATAGCAACAACGGTTTAACCAACAGCCATAAGGCATCAATAATGATAGTTATAGTAGTAGTGGAAATGGTATTACCATTAACAGCAACTACAACAATATTAATGATAATAATACATTAAAGGAATAGTAGTAGGCCAGTCTCAACATGACAAAAGCCACATGGTATGGTAAGAAAGCCAGAACAAAACGGCAAATATTATTGACATTACATTGTGGTGTACACTGCCCGTCCCTCAGGTTGTGCAAATTTAGGCTTTTCACCTAATAAATATTCGTTTTTTTCTAAATATTTTATAGTTTCAAATTAGTTGTACTGAATGATCATTTTGGGAAAGAAAGATTCTCTTAGGTCTATGTATTTTTCACAATATAATAAGAAATGCAGCTCTGTCTCTACCTCTTCCCGGGGGCAGAGTGAGCATAACCTGTCAGCCTGGGCAGCCAGGTTTGCCTGTGACAACCGGTCTCTATGGCCAGGCTGTGCTCACTGAGTCTGTACCTAGTCAGTGTTCATCGGTTTTCTACCTGTCACAGTGGTCAGATAGTCTGCCACCGTGTACTGTCTGTTTCGAGCCAAATAGCATTGAAGTTGACGTAGATTTCTTGTGGTGTCTTTCCGACAGGTGATATTTTTTTTGTTGCTTTATCATAATTTGGCTGGGCCAGATTCTGAGTTCTGTCCTGAGGGGTTGGTTTGGATTAATGAACTGAGCCTCAGAACCAGCTGGTTGAAGGGACTCTGTCACGTTCGTCGTAAGGAGGAGACCAAGGCGCAGCGTGATATGAATACATACTCGTTAATTAAACGAAGAAATACTAAACAAAATAACAAAACGAACATGAAGCTATAAACAACGAGTGCTGAAACAGGCAACTACACATTGACAATAACCCACCAAACCAAAATGGAAAATGGCAACCTAAATAGGATCCCCTATCAGAGACAACGATAAACAGCTGTCTCTGATTGGGAACCAATTCAGGCCATCATAGAACTACATTTACCTAGACAATACCAAAACACAATAGATATACAAAAACCCCATGACAAGACAAAAACACACATACCACCCTCGTCACACCCTGACCTAACCAAAATAATAAAGAAAACAAAGATAACTAAGGTCAGGGCGTGACAGTACCCCCCCCCCCCCCCCCAAAGGTGCGGACTCCCGGCCGCAAACCTAAACCTATATGGGAGGGTATGGGTGGGAATGTAACCTTGGTGGAGGCTTGGGTCTGGACGCCGCCCCCCTCTTAACACTGAGTCCGCTCTTGTAGCACAGACCCGTGGATCATCGTCGGAGGCTCTGAACTGCGGATCCTCGCCATAGGCCCCGGGCTGGGGACCCTCACTGCGTGGATCATCGCCGGATGTTCTGGACTGGGGACCGTCGCTGGAGACCCCGGGCTGGAGACCGTCGCTGGAGGCTCCGGGCTGGGGATCGTCGCTGGAGGCTCCGGGCTGGGGATCGTCGCTGGAGGCTCCGGGCTGGGGATCGTCTCTGGAGGCTGCGGACTGGGATCGTCGCTGGTGGCTCCGGACTGGGGATCGTCGCTGGAGGCTCCGGACTGTGGCCCGTCTCGGAGGTTCCGGACTGTGACCAGCCATAGGAGGTTCCGGACTGTGGCCCGTCGTTGGAGGTTCCGGACCGTGGCCCGTAATTGGAGGTTCCGGACTGTGGCCCGTCATTGGAGGTTCCGGACGGTGGGCCCGTCGTTGGAGGTTCCGGACCGTGGCCCGTAATTGGAGGTCCGGACTGTGGCCCGTCATTGGAGGTTCCGGACTGTGGCCCGTCATTGGAGGTTCCGGGACGGTGGCCCGTCGTTGGAGGTTCCGGTCTGTGGCCCGTCGTTGGAGGTTCCGGTCTGTGAACTGTCGCCGGACGCTCTGGACTGGGTACTGTCGCCGGAAGCTCTGGACTGGGTACTGTCGCCGGAAGCTCTGGACTGGGTACTGTCGCCGGACGCTCTGGACTGCCGAGGCGCACTGTAGGCCTGGTGCGTGGTGCCGGAACTGGTGGTACCGGGCTGAGGACACGCACCTCAGGGCGAGTGCGAGGAGGAGGAACAGGACGTACTGGACTGTGGAGGTGTACTGGAGGTCTGGAGTGTAGACCTGACACAACCCGTCCTGGCTAGATGTTTATTTTTGCCCTGCAAATGCAGGGCGCTGGCACAGGACGCACTGGGCTGTGCAGACTCACCGGATACACAGTACGCAAAGCCGGCGCAGGATATCCTGGTCCATGGAGGTACACTGGAGACCAGGAGCGCTGAGCCGGCACCCTCCTTCCTGGCTGGATGCCCATTCTAGCCCGGCCAATGCGAGGAACTGGAATAGAGCGCACCGGGCTAGAATAGCGCACTGGAGACACCGTGCGCTCCACCGCATAACACGGTGCCTGACCAGTAACACGCTCCCCACGGTAAGCACGAGAAGTTGGCTCAGGACTCCTACCTGACTCAGCTAATCTCCTCGTGTGCCCCCGTCCCCAAAACCATTATTGGGTCTGCCTCTCGGGCTTCCGTGCAAGCTGTGTACCCTCATATTGTTGCCGTCCCTCTATTCTCCGGTACTTCTCCTTGTAGTATCGCCGTTCTGCTTTCGCTGCCTCTATCTCCTCTTTAGAAAGGCGATACTCCCTCAACTGTGTCCAGGGTCCTGCTCCATCCAGTATTTCCTCCCAAGTCCATTTCCCCATTAAGCGCTGTTCCTCCTTATCACACTGCTTGGTCCTTGTTTGGTGGGTTATTCTATCACGTTCGTGATATGAATACATACTCTTTAATTAAACGAAGAAACACTAAACAAAATAACAAAACGAACGTGAAGCTATAAACAACGAGTGCTGAAACAGGTAACTACACATAGACAATAACCCACCAAACCAAAATGGAAATGGCAACCTAAATAGGATCCCCAATCAGACACAACGATAAACAGCTGTCTCTGATTGGGAACCAATTCAGGCCACCATAGACCTACATCTACCTAGACAATACCAAAACCCCATTGATATACAAAACACACATACCACCCTCGTCACACCCTGACCTAACCAAAATAATAAAGAAAACAAAGATAACTAAGGTCAGGGCGTGACAGACTCTTCTCTTTTTAATCTCTTGACATTGTAGGGCTATGTGACGAAATGTTTTGGGGTCGCTTGTTTTTAGATGGTTGTCAAATTTGATGACTCTTGTTTCAATTCGAATAAGGAAAGGGTATTGGCCCAATTCTGTTCTATTCTGCTCAGGATGTAGTGTTCATCAAGGAAATGTAGTGGTCTGCTATTTATGATACTGCAGAGAATTTAACTTTGCTGTTAACGCAAATTTCTCTGTAATTATTTGGATCAAATTTGTCTCAGTTTATATAGATTGGTTTGATCAATCCTTGGTTCCAAATATCGGGGGGAAATACCTTCAGTGAAGATAATGTTGAAGAGTTTGAGTATAGCCAATTTGAATTTGTGGTCTGTATTTGATCATTTCATTTAAAATAACATCAGCACCACAGGACTTTTTGGTTGTAGACTTGATAGTTTTTCCAACAATTATTGTTCTGTAGTTATGTAATTAATCTCTCTCTCCTCTTCAGTCATAACCACCCCATCTGATGGTTTCTTCCACTTCAAAATGAAAACGGAGCAAAATCAGTGTAATGACTTTAGTTGAATCAATGCTTTTTTCCACTTCATTTCAATTAAATGACATTGAACCAATGTGGAATAGACGTTGAATTGACGTTTGTGCCTATTTGGGGAATATCAAAATATCTTGCAGTGGAGACATGTTTAGCTCATACCAAACCCATTTGTCTATGTCCTCAGGAAAAATGTTTTTAGGTATCCCGAGTGGCACAGCGGTCTAAGACACTGCATCTCAGTGCTAGAGGCATCACCACAAACTCTGGTTCGATTCCAGGCTGTATCACAACCGACAGTGATTGGTAGTCCCATAGGGCGGCGCACAATTGGCCCAGCGTCGTCTGGGTTTGGTCGTGGTAGGCCGTCATTGTAAATAAGAATTTGTTCTTAACTGACTTGCCTAGTTAAAAAAAGGTTAAATAAAAGAAGAGGAATCCTGTTTAGGTAAAACAACTTATTTTATGACTAAAAGGGTGCCACTCTGAAACATTTAGTCTGATTCCAGTATATGTTTATAGGTAAATGAGTGCCGTATATTTTTTCCACAGCACTACAAACCATCCGATGCCGGAGAGCCAGCACATCAGGGAGTTTAACAGTGGATCCCTAAAGAGTCGCCAATAAAATGGAGGCAAATATCAGAATTCCTTTGCCACCATTTGATAACCTCCAACTTCATGCTCTGTCAGTGCACATAATTCACAGCAACCCCTCTGCCTCACTCTGCCACTAATAAATAGAACCTTGAACGCCAGCTAATCTGATTGCATACATCATAGGCTAAAGTATTTCCTTCACGTATAACATGCATACACTGTGGCAGGACTCAGCTTTCATGAATGCTAAAAAGCGACCCATGAATGCAGAAAAGTGTCCTGTGCCCATGACTTTGCTGTCTCGTTCCAGCTCTTTCTCCCAGAGTTCTATTTTGGTATGCTGATGGATGAGCTAGTGTGGGCGACGGCCGAGCGTTCACGACTCCTTGGCAACGCACACCACTCCTAGTGATGCCACACTCCGCCTCATAAGCTACAGTTTCATCAAAGATTAATTGACCATTGTGTGGCAGCAAATTCGCAAAATAATCATTACCTAATCCATTGGTGCAATAAAGTGCATTACTTTGAATGGGGCATTAAATAACACTGGCTCCTGTTAGTACCGCATAAAACATGAAGACCTCTAAACTGAAAATATGCCTCTTTTTCCTCATGTCCTTCGTAATCAAAGGTGCCGCAAGGTGGTGCTAAGACCGTAACTGTTACTCCTCTGCTTTGTGTGCCCGCTTAGTTCAGATCAATCTAGGATTCTACAGTATAGCTAATGTAACTAGTCATTTACATTTTTTAATACAGCTTTTCACGTTCTGTCTGTAGACATCCTCATCTTTTAGAAAGCAGCTTTTTACGGTTCTGGCTATGCCTTACTTAGCATTTAAATGGCTAAAGCGTTTCTATGTCTGTTCTGGGCAGATTATCCACAGTGTTGTCTGTGCGGTACAAGCTAGGAGCTCTCTTGTGTTGTAAAACAGGACTGCTGGTGCAGCAGATTATTTAGCTGGAGAGTGACAACCTCATTTAAGAATGAATAAATAGGAATAATGTTTTGCATCTTGCCCTTGATATCTTCCAAACACTTAAATTAAATCACTGGTTTCATTTTGAGAAAATCATCAAAATGCATGATGCATTACCTACCTAATCTCTCAAGTAGACTACTGGATTTTATTTCATTTTTATGAATACTGGAATACATTATGCAAACACCTAGACTAGTGGAACAATAGAGCACTGCCAGAGCTTATCTGAAGAAAAGCATTCATACTAATGTATTTACCTAGAATGCACTCCCCAATAATGCTTGGGTTTCATATAGTAGAAAGATTGTGGTGGCCCAGTCCCATATTTACTGAAGCAACAACAGGTAGATACCAATGATTTATATATACACTAGATCAGGGGCTTTTAGATAACTAATGTTACTGCCCCCGCTACAACCAAAAACATATTTAAATACAAAATTATAATTTTGTCCTTCAAAATTGTATTGAAATAATGTAGAAATCCAATCATTCTTATGGAGGACTGCTGCTACTGAAGAGTGCCAAAATGGCTGACTTCATGGCTTCAAAGCCTTTCAATGGCCAATGCATAGCAGGAGCAATCCACGGTTTACATACATCGTTGGTTGATACAGAGGAATCGAATAATTTATCTCTTTTCTCGAAGAATAATGAGAGAGGCTGTCGTAATCACTGTAAAAGCCTGGCATTCAGGCCGACGACCACCTGCTCAGAAAGGGCAAGGCAGAAATTGCACTTTGCAACAATTGTAGGATTCAATCAGGCGGGGGAGCACAATATTAGCTGTCCATGGTGCTGAAATTTTGCCAATGGTGCTGAACACTGGACACAGAGACACATGGTGAGTCAGGGCAATACTAAACCCATGATTACTTTTTTCTTCTTCTGTACCAAAACAACACCATGACTACAGTGGGGACAATAATGTTATTGATTTATTAACAGTAGTACTTTTATGAGTTTTTGTAATAGTAGCGCCTGCAGACGGTGTCAAAAACATAGTGCTTGTTGTACTGGTGGTATCAAATGATTGTCCCTACACAATCTGCAACTATGTGATAGAAATGTCTCCGAGGACTAGTCATCAACTGTGCAAAGATATGTTTTCAAACAGTGGAATTGGAAATGTGTTTGTTTGTTGGTGTGCTGCAGTGTGTGTGCTGCAGTGTGAGAGTGGACAAGCTGCTCAGTCACATGCACCAGTAGAATTGAACGCATGCAGCCATGTGTTCCTGTGCACAGCAGCGCAAGCAGGAGCTCGGCTGGTGGGATCTTCAGCTAATATCACACACACTTTCCGGATTAAAAGCCACAAATCACATATTCGACAAGCATCCTGGAGGCGCAAAGCCAGAGAGGTGTGACACTGATGCGTGCAAGCTCCAACATTTCCATCTCGGCTGTAGACAGATACAACTACTCTGAAAGTGTCACTAATTCAAATTTCAACGTCACATAGAAAAAGTGAGGCTGAATGAGCTAGACTTTGATCATAATATTTATATTAACGCCCTGCTTCTTTCATTCGGGTAATTGATGCACTTATTGTAATTATGTTGCCAAAACCAACATATCTATTAAAATCCGAACATTAATACATAGCAGGGTTTCAAAGCTCAAATCAATACATAATCTATAGCTATTTTGAGGTTGCTAGTGCTGCAGAGAGACATAAATATCAAACCTTTTTAGAGGCACTTAAAACTCCATTGACGACAGTGGCCGTAAAAAGTTGAAGCTAGGTAATATTGACCTGTCAAAAATGAGCACCCTTAAATCAGAAAAACAAAATCCCAATCGATGGGAGACAAGAAAGTGTGAGTCCATGGCTGGGAGGTGAAAGGGGGCAGCTAGCATGGCAGCCCAACTGATCCATGGGTGCTGCTGCATGCTGACACAGAGGGGCCTAAAGCTGCCGGAGAGGAAAGAAATAACTGATTTATGGTCCTGCCAGCCCAAGTGGAAACTCACTCTGGATTGACCACCTCCAATTGAGAGTTGACCCTGAGGTCAGTGTGGAGAGATTTCATCAGGTAGCCGGGCACGGCGGTGTAGAGAGGTGAAATAAAGAGTGCAGCTATCCATCTTCAAAATGATCCGGTATTATTGGTTATCTAGAGCCGAGCAAGTATAGTTTTATAAAGATAATAATTCCTCAGTTCAAGATGCAGCTGCAATACCAAGAGGCAGCTCAATACGCCACATTAATAGCTAACATCAGTAGACTGTACGGCATGCTCTCCAAATTGCATTAGGATTTTATCAATTGCATGATTTGTCTTGTGATCTTGTGAGTATATGTGTGTGTGTGTGTGTGTGTGTGTGTGTGTGTGTGTGTGTGTGTGTGTGTGTGTGTGTGTGTGTGTGTGTGTGTGTGTGTGTGTGTGTGTGTGTGTGTGTGTGTGTGTGTGTGTGTGTGTGTGTGTGTGTGTGTGTGTGTGTGTGTGTGTGTGTGTGTGTGTCGGTGTGTGAAAAGAGATAGATAAAGAGATATAGGAGAAGAAAAAAGAGAAAGAGGGGCAGAGAGATAAAAGAGAAAGGCTACAGGAGAGAATGTGTGTATTCTTCTATCTGCATAATAAAATATGTTAACATGGCAACGTCAATTTCCTTACTAATGTACTTAAGCGTCCTAATTAATCTGACAACTCTGTCATCAAACACGTTTACACTTTTGGTATGTTTGTTTGTTTGTTTCCTAAATCTTTACAACTGCTTAAAAAAAAGACAGGAATCAAGCAGCACAGCGATGACCATCTAATCCATCACTACAGATGAATTACCTACAGGCCTGCTTCATTTATTTTCACTTCACCACTTTGAAATCTGTTGGCTCAGGCTATTCTAACATATTCATAAATCTTCCAAGATGGGCTCCATGGCTCCTGGAAGGAGGAGAGAAGGAGAAAGCAAGAGGGAAAAAAAGATAATTACTTTGCTTTTGTTTTGCAGCTAATTTATGACGGCCATATCGGGGGTGATTGTGGCCTGGGAGATGGTTCAGGGAGTAGATGGGAGGTAGGAACCCTCTGAAGTCCTCGACCGCCCTGCCTACGCCATTCTTCATAGGAGATGCAGGCCGAATCCATGAATAAGTGACAAAAGACTTGACCGTTTAACTACAACTTGTTAATTCCCACCATCACTTAATTCTCACTGTCCTTGATGGAGTGGCATTATTTATAGTTGCCTACGGAGATACAAAGTACTATGTCTGAGAACAAACCAATATCCCAGGGTTAGTCAGGTTGGTGTGTTAAAGAGAAGATAAAAATTAATTAATGAGGATTGAAAGGATAGTGTGTTTACTCACTAATTATAGAAAATCTTTACAAGAATAAAGCAGAGTGCTACGGAAGTGGCAGACCAGAATGGATAAAAAGGTATACTGTATTTAATCAGTTAGATTTGACAAAATCCAAAGGGAAAGCAGAGGAAGTGTTTATTCCAAAAATGAAAATAGCTTTGGTATAAAGATTTGAGGTTGGATTGAGGTAAGGATGATGAGGCATGATACCATTGAGTTGTCCTTAAACCATTTTTTCACATGTATTCAAGTACGCATGAATATGCGCTATAAACATTATAGGCCACACTACTCAATGAACTAGGCCTTTGCATGGTCCAGCAAAGCTTGAAGTAAGTCACGCAAGAGGTCTAATGCAAAAATGTGTTCCTGTGTCATCTCAAATTCTGAGGGTTGTCAGAAAGGCGGGGGAAAAAGAACGCATCACTCAGTTTGCCCCATTACTTTGAGCAATTCCGCTTGTGGGGAGAGAAAAGAGTCTGGTTGCTTTGATAGGTAGCTCCCTTGATGTCAGATTCCGTCGCAGCATTTGAATCTAAATCTAAGTGAAACAGAGGAAATATCCAAGCATTGGGAGCTGATTGTTATAGCACCTGTCTATGTTATCTGTGGTTGCCAGCCACCGGCTCACAAAAAGCAGGGCCAGAAAAGCATCTTCCTTTGAACATGTTGTTATTTAGGCGTTCTAGTCAAATGTCAAAGGAGAAAATGCGCCCATGACTAAGCTCACTGTTCTTCTCAAATTGGTTGCAAAACTTGCTGCATTGAGTATCATGGCTGGTTTAAACAATTTCAGGCGTATTCCTCTGAAGCTCTTTCCATAATGTATCTCTGTTGTTCTGATCCAAAGGGGAAGTAAAAAGACTGCTAGTTATCCAGGGGGCACTTGGTATAAGTTCCCAATGTGATTCAATCTAAACAGAGGTAATGGAGAATGGTTAGTTCTTTCTGTGTTGATTTTGTATACATTCAGGTAGATATAGTGCCGAGACTAGAGTGTGCGAAGTAGAAAAATGAAAGTGATTCAAAAGTGTAATTAAAAGGAAGGAAATGTAGTGGATTTGCCATTACTGCAGCTTGTCCTCACCAATGTGACTATGAATAGTAATAGAGAGAGGCTGCATCCCTAGTCCTAATTTGTTCAAATGCGTTGAATGGTGAGGTTTGAAAAAAGGCCAAAGACTCATGTGTAACTGAATGGTATTGAACAATGGTTGTCACGACTTCGCACTCGGTAAACTGAAGATACTGCTAGACATTAAGTTAGTTTGATACTCTGGGATTACAGTTCACTTATTTCATTTCTTAAGGCTGTGCATGTCAGGTGAACATGACTCAAGACTCTGGTTGTTTACCTAACAAAAATGTTATTGAAGCTTATTCAAGATTTATAAAAAATAAACTCACTAAAAACAAAGTATTGTATCATTAATTATGATTCATAATCTGCAAATGTCAAAGAAGCACTTGAAAGCTCTCAAAAGTAATGGAATCCATCCACTTTTGATTCACAGTAGTGGCAAACCCCCAGTACCATTAACTATGTTCCAAGAGCTGGCATCCCCTAGCAACAGACACAACTGCCACTGAGAGCAGAGTGATAGAGAAAGAACGATAGAAAAATAGTGAAAGAGAATGAAAGATATAGCTGGTGAAAGAGACAAAAACTGAGTAAGAGAGTGAAAGAAAGTGAGTTATAGAGAACAAAAGTGTAAGAGAAAAAAAATAAATAGAGGAAAAATAAAAATAAAAATTGAAAGAGATATAGATATAGATGGAAAAAAAGAAAAGAAAAACACAGGCCACCTCAGCACGGCTCATCTCCTCCCTCCTGACCTCCATCTCTGGGACACGCTGTGCCTGGACAATGATCCATTCTCTGGCCCTAACTCTCAGTTAACCCCCCACCGTGTGCAGGGACTTGGCCCCTGCAGGGCCTTCCCAAAGACACAATATTGAGATTCAGCAGCAGGCCTCTCCCCACATCTCCGCTGTGGAGGTAATGATCTCTTCTACCCCAGTATGCCCTCTGGTTCTGACCTTGGAGAGGATGCTGAGCTCCAGCCTGCTGAGCCCAAGTCAGAGCAAGGGCCCTGGGATAGCAACAGTGCTTATGTCTCACCCAGCAAGGCCTGACTGACAGTTGATGGGTCTTCATCTGAAATCTCTTCACACGAACAGTGTAAACAGCCAACTAGTGTACAGTACTGAGTATGGGACTTTGGCCAGCTGTTTTGTCTGAGCACTGGGCCTGATTAGGAAAAACTCCATGCACTATAGGCTATACATCCTGGTGAATTGACCTGGGCAGGATAATATGTTTATTCCACATTCTATTCAAAATATGGAGCTACAGTATATATTCCAATATCAAGATATCATTAACTGACATGACCATAGAAAAGCAGGACATCTTACATACTGTTTTGAACCTTTAAAAGCTCCTTTAGTTAGCACTATAGTGATATCATACTGTTGCCAGATGTGATCTCTTCACATTTTAAATGTCACCACTTTTGTTCTTTCTATAATTGTCTAAAAGGTCAAGGGAAATTTGAGAATGAGACACATGGAAAGTGTTAATTAAACGTACCCAGAACAAAGACCGTCTGATATACAGTGCATTCGGAAAGTATTGCATTTTTGAGTGACCATTGGGTGACCATTGGGTTCTTGGTCACCTCCCTGACCAGGGCCCTTCCCGTCCGATTGCTCAGTTTGGCCGGGTGGGCAGCTCTAGGAAGAGTCTTGGTGGTTCCAAACTTCTTCCATTTAAGAATGATGGAGTCCACTGTGGTCTTGGGGACCTTCAACGCTGCAGACATGCTTTGGTACCCTTCCCCAGATCTGTGCCTCAATCCTGTCTCAGAGCTCTACGGATAATTCCTTCGACCTCATGGCTTGTTTTTTGCTCTGACATGCACTGTCAAATGTGGGACCTCATATAGAGAGGTGTGTGCCTTTCCAAATCAAGACCAATCAATTGAATTTACCACAGGTAGACTCCAATCAAGTTGTCGAAACATCGCGAAGGATGATCAAGTGAAACAAGATGCACCTGAGCTCAATTTCAAGTCTCATAGCAAAAAGTCTGAATACTTTCCTAAAATATATTTTTTTTAAACAGTTTTCACATTTTGGGGTATTCTGTGAAAATTGATGAGGAAAAAACTATTTAATCCATTTTAGAATAAGACTGTAACGTAACAAAATGTGGAAAAAGTCAAGGGGTCTGAATACTTTCAGAATGCACTATATGTCAAATCAAAATAAAATAAAATGTTGTTGTTCGCATACACATATTTAGCAGATGTTATTGCAGGTGTAGCTAAATGATTGTGTTCCTAGCTCCAACAGTGCAGTAATACCTGCTCTGCAGAACTATATTTTCCTGAGTGTCCCTGGATGTAAATAACGTAATATAAATGAGTGTCCTTGTAATTCTTCATCCCTCCCTTTAATTATGTATTTTAGTAATCATATAATTGTTGTTCTATTTTTTTCACCCTACAGCTTTCATAAATTTTATTGCCTGCAGTATAATCTGTAGAACAGAGATAATCATTTGAAGTCCATTTTGTTAATGGCAAACAACAATTCCTTCAACTCCCTCAAAGTGACCTTTCGTAATCCACTTGTAAATAAAGTGAACGTTGTCTGGCTGGAATGATGCCACATGACAGAGGTGGCCCTTTCTGTGAGATTGAAACCATCATCTCACCATCTCTATCATTTCACCACTGGTGTTATGCAATCTATGCACTCCAAAACACACTTAAAGTGGAACTGACAGCATTTTAGAAAGTGATGCACCTATATGACATTTTTGTCCGATACCGATATCCGATATATTCCTTGCCAAAAACGATACCGATAACCGATATTTAAAATTTTTGTGGCCTTTTAAGCATTCTAGTACAGTTAAATAGTTAGCACACACACACATGGATGCAGCGGTATAAGGCACTGCATCTCAGTGCAAGAGGCGTCACTACAGTCCCTGGTTCGAATCCAGGCGGTATCACATCGGCCGTGATTGGGAGTCCCATAGGGCAGCGCACAGTTGGCCCAGCGTCGTCGGGGTTTGGCCGGGGTAGGCCGTCATTGTAAATAAGAATTTGTTCTTAACTGACTTGCCTAGTTTAAAAGAAGTTACACACACACACACACATCACACTGAGCAAAAAGTTATTTTGTTGGCATTTACATTTGTCCCCATTACCAGTAAAACATCATCAAAAACGATTTATTTTACTTGCTGTGCTGTTACGTTGTTCGTTTATTCAGTCGTTTCATTCTCAACCAAGATTTCTATGGAACACCGTTTGGGTCTTTGCATGTCAAAAAAGACACACGTCAAATAACACTATTTGACGTGTCAAATAAGCTTGTTGACCAATCAGGACCTGAATATGACTACACGTCACATAATAATCTAATGCGTTCATAAATTTTTTATGTAGTTAATACACATTGATTACACTATCACTCGTATTTCATATGTCACAACGATTCATCGATATGTATGCTATGATGCTGGTAAAGTTGTCTCGAACACCAACAGTGCTGGTCATAAAAAAGATGGCTAGCTCATGGATGCAAGCAATGTTCTTCCCCAAAAACATAGCAAAACGATATCTGTTTCAGTAGCTATAGTTAGCTAGCTAACTATATAGTTAGGTGTCATCATCTAAAATAACCCTAATTTATAAGACAGTTCTTATTTGATTAATGGTGGTCGGACCCATCTACAGTTGAAGTCGGAAGTTTAGGTTAGGTTTTACACCTAGGTTGGAGTCATTAAAACTCGTTTTTCAACCACTCCACAAATTTCTTGTTAACAAACTATAGTTTTGGCAAGTCGGTTAGGACATCTACGTTGTGCATGACATAAGTAATTTTTCCAACAATTGCTTACAGACAGATGATTTCCCTTATAATTCACTGTATCACAATTCCAGTGGGTCAGAAGTGTACACACACTAAGTTGACTGTGCCTTTAAACAGCTTGGAAAAATCCAGAAAATTATGTCATGGCTTTAGAAGCTTCTGATAGGCTAATTGACATCATTTGAGTCAATTGGAGGTGTATCTGTGGATGTATTTCAAGGCCTACCATCAAACTCAGTGTGTCATAACTTGACATCATGGGAAAATCTAAAGAAATCAGCCAAGACCTCAGAAAAAAAATTGTAGACCTCCACAAGTCTGGTTCATCCTTGAGAGCAATTTCCAAACGCCTGAAAATACCACGTTCATCTGTACAAACAATAGTAAGCAAGTATAAACACCATGGGACCACACAGCCGTCATACGGTCCCGTGTGGCTCAGTTGGTAGAGCATGGCGCTTGCAACGCCAGGGTTGTGGGTTCATTCCCCACGGGGGGACCAGGATGAATATGTATGAACTTTCCAATTTGTAAGTCGCTCTGGATAAGAGTGTCAGCTAAATGACCTAAATGTAAATGTTAAATGTAATACGGCTCAGGAAGGAGACGTGTTCTGTCTCCTAGAGATGAACGTACTTTGGTGTGAAAAGTGCAACTCAATCCCAGAACAACAGCAAAGGACCGTGTAAAGAGGCTGGAGGAAACAGGTACAAAAGTATCTACATCCACAGTACAGCGAGTCCTATATCGACATAAACTAAAAGGCCGCTCAGCAAGGAAGAAGCCACTACTCCAAAACTGCCATAGAAAAGCCAGACTACGGTTTGCAACTGCACATGTGGACAAAGATCATACTTTTTGGAGAAATTTCCTCTGGTCTGATAAAACAAAAATAGAACTGTTTGGCCATAATGACCATCATTATATTTGGAGGGAAAAGAGGGAGGCTTGCAAGCCGAAGAACACCATCCCAACCGTGAAGCACGGGAGTAGCAGCATCATGTTGTGGGGGTGTTTAGCTGCAGGAGGGACTGGTGCACTTCACAAAATAGATGGCATCATGAGGAACAAAAAATAGATGGATATATTGAAGCAACATCTCAAGACATCAGTCAGGAAGTTAAAGCTTGGTCGCAAATGGGTCTTCCAAATGGACAATTACCCCAAGCATACTTCCAAAGTTGTGGCAAAATGGCTGTAGGACAACAAAGTAAGTCAAGGTATTGGAGTGGCCATCACAAAGCCCTGACCTCAATCCTATAGAAAATGTGTGGGCAGAACTGAAAAAGCGTGTGCGAGCAAGGAGGCCTACAAACCTGACTCAGTTACACCAGCTCTGTCAGGAGGAATGGGCCAAAATTCACCCAACTTATTGTGGGAAGCTTGTGGAAGGCTACCCGAAACGTTTGACCAAAGTTAAACAATTTAAAGGCAATGCTACCAAATACTAATTGAGTATATGTAAACATCTGACCCACTGGGAATGTGATGAAAGAAATAGAAGCTGAAATAAATCATTCTCCCTACTATTATTCTGACATTTCATATTCTTAAAAAAAAGTGGTGATCCTAACTGACATAAGACAGGGAATTTGTAATTGTATTACATTTCTGGAATTGTGAAAAACTGAGTTTAAATGTATTTGGCTAAGGGTGTATGTAAATTTCCGACTTCAACTGTATGTGAAGCTAGCCACAATAAGGATTAGCCACAATAGTGGACTTTGCGATTAGCCTTCAAAATAAAGGTATGTCATTGACAGTGATGCACATAGTAGAATTATGCCATAATTGAATAGATCATGCTAAACGAGGTTGAAATGTTCTTATATAAAATCAACAAAAACAATAATTTGTTAATTTCACAAATCTGCTGAAATCAAACTGGATGTATTATACTTTAGAATTGCATTGAGGGCATACTTATTTCACTGTACAGCCTTACCTGTGGATTGTGGATCAATGATATGGGGTATCAGTCTACTCAAAGACACCCAGACAACAGTAGCATGGCAGCTCTTATTGCGAGACTCTGAAACAACTATGAATTGAGCCACATTTATTGTCAACCAATGTGTATTAAACACTATTCCCGAGGAAAAACAATACTACGTGGATGTTTTGTTAGTCTGATAACTCCAAGGAGGATGTTGGGAAACGAGTAGACTTACCCCATTTCATTGATCCCCAATCCTTAGGTAAAGCTGTACAGTGCAATATGAATGTAAATACACACAATAGGCTGACTGGGGAGGTGATTTCACACAGTCACAGTCCCGGGATAAGAGCTACAACGCTAATATTTGCTTAAACTCTAAACAATTGTGTTCTGTGGCTGTCACAGAGTAGACTGATACCCCATTTCATTTCTTCACATTCCAACCTTGATTAACATTATCTAGTCTGAATATGGCATGATTTCACTAATTGTAACCTTCTGCATCGCTTTCAAATAGGTACATTTATTTTGAAAGCTAACCACAAATTCCACTATTGTGCCTATTCCTTATTGTGGTTAGCTTCACAACACATAACCCGGTCAGGTCGAGCCTCACTAGCCAGATGAAGCTAGCTGGCTGCCAATAACGTTAGCTTTGGGCAACAGGGTTAAGTAGCTGGCTAGCTATTTATTGTCATGAACTTAAGTTAATTTTCAATAGGCGAACATTAAGTGGCAACCTAGCAAATACTCACAAGGATTCCTAAATCATTGCTAAGAATAATGAAAATGCCTGCAGTTTCTACTGGTCATTGCTGTCAGGCTGGTTGTATTGGTGCTAGCTAGGTACCAAGCTAAAGCTAGCTACCCCAGAAGTTGCGGTCAAACAAATAATGCTTTATTACCAACGCGGTATTGTAAACACATTGTTCGTGGCCGGTGTTTGCTTTTTTGCAGACTTTTTTGTACAGCTTTGACAGTGCTACTGATAGTAGTGGTGGCACTTGGCTTGCATGTGCAAATTCAGAACACACAACATTCTATAATAGAAGTGTGTTATTTGACGTGTCAAATTAATAGCTTATTTAACTCGTCAATAGGGTTATTTTCAATATGGGTTATTTGATGCAGTGGTGGGCCGTCAGGGCCAGCAAGGCCTTCTCTGCTGGCCTAAACATCATCAGAATATCATTTTTTTTTGTTATATATTTCTCACAAATATGTATTAAATTATTTCCAGAGTAAGAGTTATACTCTTCATTTCATAGCTTTCCTCTTGGTTGCACTGCTTCCAGCCCCAGGTTGAGATTGGGAGGGCTGGTCTTTATGTTAGATCTTTTATCCAATCATATTCAGCCATCATGTGTTGCCAGGGTTCTAAAATCTGCCCCCAGGCCTTCAGAATCAACAGTGCGGGCGCTTGTAGCTTAAAGTGAATGAAAATGAAAATTTAGTGTCAACCAATCAGCTTTAGAGTTGCTATTGTACGCCTGCTGGCTGGCTCCAGTGTTACACAGGAGCCAGCTAGCAGGCGTAGTGCGTGCACGTCTTTTGATTGGATTACCAATATTGAGAGGCAGGTCTATGGGCAGGTCTATGCAGAACCTCAGAACTAGGAAACTGAATTTGATAAACAAATTAATTGCGTACTACTAAGCTGTTTTTTCAACCCACAATGCCGGAAGGAGGAGAAGATATCGATTTGGTCGAGGATATAATTATAACGCCATCTCAAGATGAACTTTTCAAGAAAAGTTAGACATTGTAAGGAGAGGTTGCCGCGACGCCGACGCTACAACAAGCCTGTCACAGGCGGGAAAGGGGTCGTCTTCGCCACTTTCAAAGTTCCAACTACGAGCGCTATCAATGGCTCACAGGCTCCGAGAAAGCACTGCAAACTGTACTGCTGGGAATGCCTATTAATTTGCAAGTGATCGATTTGGTGTTTGGAGCCACCACGGGGCTTTGCAAACTTGAGTTGTCTAATCAAGGCAGCAACGAGACACCAAAGTACGGCTGGGCACTTACAAGCAATGGTGCTTTTGAAAACTTTTGGGGACACCCAAGTGGATCTACAGCTCAACGAACAAGCGCGCAGGGCAACAGAGCTGCACAATGAAAAGGTGAAGAAAAATAGGGAAATATTGAAAAGACTCATTGATTGTGTCATGTTTTTGGGTAAACACTGTAAAATGTCAATTTCTGTCAATTTCAAGGTGACGCAACGCCTGGTTATACTGCGTTTCTGTCTAAATGTATAGTGTCTAGAGCCATGGCATCATAATGATGGTAATAAGAGGTGGATTAATTCGGGTGGGACTGTGTAGGACCTCACTGAAGGCCCAGGCCCCAGGCCCACGGCACGCCACTGATTTGATGTGTATCTTTTTTGACATGCAAAGATCCAAATGGCGTTCCACAGTATGTCGTGAAGCATATAGTAGTGACGCTATTACTAAGGAACTCTGGCAGGGAAACATCTTAACAATAGCGCACCTGGTAATGTTAGTATCAGCATTTTTAGCTAATATCGGCAAATAAAATTGATAAATTACGAGACTAATTGGTTTAGCCACGGAAAAAGTAGGCAACCTTCCCACTAGCCATAATTGGCTGAGATAATGAGTGGGCTGAATATGCCGAAAGATGAGTTCGGATTGGTCTGCCATGTAGCACGCTTCTGTCTATAACATGAGCTGGTCAGTATGTGAAGGTAATCCTTTCTAAAGCGGATATTTTGAAAGATATCATGTAGTAGAACTGCATAAACGTTGCTCTCCACTTTCTGGAGGACCGAGTTCTGTAATCAGTGGAATTAGAGTATGATAGCTAAGTAGATGGAGAAAATTCTGCCGTTTGATTGCAAGTATGCAGACAGAGTCGAAAAGAGAACACACAGAAGGCTGTTGTATAAAACACCTGTCTCCGGATTACATTACATCTTCAAACTAAGGGCAACCATGGCATCCGTGACAGAGGTAGAAGCGTCCATCCATAGTCTAGCTATCAAAATGTTCAGATATATGTTCAGATATTTCAAATTTTGTCAGAAAGACATTTTCATTTCAAGTTAAAGTGTACTGTTAGCTAGCTAGCTGTATTATCTGTGTAGTAATATTATTTGTATCTCAGAGTCATTTGCATTGCTAGTTATAGCCTAATGTTAGCTAGCTAACATTGAACCTGGTTGGTTAGCTACCTGCAGATTCATGCAGGGTAGTAACGTTATGAGTTGGGATTATGGTTCATTGTTTAGCTAGCTAGCTACATGTCTAACAAAATATTTCACTATCCAACTAACCATTTAAAAAGAATGTTCATGATGTCACTGCAGCAACTGTCGATAGACATAGATGGTAAATTCGCTCTGGCTATCTACTCCGATTTCAGAGCACTCTCGTCTGAGTGCAGAATAACTGATGTGTTTATCAACGCTCAACACCCGTTGAATATGGCCGGTGTCAGTCAACGTTGGCAAAAAAACGTAATTAAATTGTTGCCAGCAGCACAGTTGCAGTCACCAACGCTCTGGATAACATAAAAACAGCCTAACCATCTCTGCTGGGGCGAGTAAAATGGTCAGAGTGAGCTGTTCTCTCATTTGTGTGTGGAAGCAGCTAGCAGGCTAGCCAACATTAGCCAGTGTGCTTAAGAGCTTGACTGCTGTTGTTAGGTTAGAACGCTCGGATCAACCCTACTCCTCGGCCAGAGTGTCCAGTGTGCGTTCTGAACGCTCCGAGAGCGAAACGCTCTGAATTCACGAACGAACAATCTGACCACGCTCTTTGTTTACGAACGCCCAGAGCACACTCTGGCACTCCAGATTAAATGTACAAACACGCCTGTAGTATAAACCAGACTTTAGTCTTGAAATATTTGGTTGTTTAGTACATGGTCTCACACGTGAATCCTTAAGAGATGGGTGGGGCTAAAGCTTAAGAGGGTGTGAACAATGCTGAATGGGTATAGACAAAGAAGAGCTCTCCACTAGGTATACCAAAACATTCAAGGGCCCTTTTTTCAAAAGTGAGGTTACAAGTGAGTAGCCAGCTGACCAGGTGAATCAAAGCTGAATTACTTTCCCATTGTTCCTCTACTATAGTGTATGATATATTATTTCTAGCGTTGAGTCTCTGCTTTTATCCAATCTAGAAAACACAATTTCAAATTCTTCTACATAAGACCCAATCGAGCCGGTTAGTCACATAAACAACAACAAGATCAACAAATAATGCTAGCCAGAGCAAGATGAGCTAAAACGTAATGAATCGAATAAAATAAAAGTGTGCCAAATACAACAGGTATTTACAACAAATACAACAAATACAACCTTACAGTGAAATGCTTACTTACAAGCCCTTAACCAACAATGCAGTTTTAAGAAAAATAAGTGTTAATTAAGTAAAAAACATATAAGAAAAAATACAAATAAAAGTAAGAAATAATTAAAGAGCAGCAGTAAAATAACAGTAGCGAGGCTATATACAGTCGTGGACAAAAGTTTTGAGAATGACACAAATATTAATTTCCACAAAGTTTGCTGCTTCAGTGTCTTTAGATATTTTTGTCAGATGTTACTATGGAATACTGAAGTATAATTCCAAGCATTTCATAAGTGGCAAAGGCTTTTATTGACAATTACATGAAGTTGATGCAAAGAGTCAATATTTGCAGTGTTGATCCTCTTTTTCAAGACCTCTGCAATCCGCCCTGGCAGGCTGTCAATTAACTTCTGGGCCACATCCTGACTGATGGCAGCCCATTCTTGCATAATCAATGCTTGGAGTTTGTCAGAATTTGTGGGTTTTTGTTTGTCCACCCGCCTCTTGAGGATTGACCACAAATTTCAATGGGATTAAGGTCTGGGGAGTTTCCTGGCCATGGACCCAAAATATCGATGTTTTGTTCCCCGAGCCACTTAGTTATCACTTTTGCCTTATGGCAAGGTGCTCCATCATGCTGGAAAAGACCCTGTTCATCACCAAACTGTTCCTGGATGGTTGGGAGAAGTTGCTCTCGGAGGATGTATTGGTACCATTCTTTATTCATGGCTGTGTTTTTAGACAAAATTGTGAGTGAGCCCACTCCCTTGGCTGAGAAGCAACCCCACACATGAATGGTCTCAGGATGCTTTACTGTTGGCATGACATAGGACTGATGGTAGTGCTCACATTGTCTTCTCTGGACAAGCTTTTTTCCGGATGCTCCAAACAATCGGAAAGGGGATTCATCAGAGAAAATAGCTTAACCCCAGTCCTCAGCAGTCCAATCCCTGTACCTTTTGCAGAATATCAGTCTGTCCCTGATGTTTTTCCTGGAGAGAAGTGGCTTCTTTGCTGCCCTTCTTGACACCAGGCCATCCTCCAAAAGTCTTTGCCTCACTGTGCGTGCAGATGCACTCACACCTGCCTGCTGCCATTGCTGAGCAAGCTCTGTACTGGTGGTGCCCCGATCCCGCAGCTGAATCAACTTTAGGAGATGGTCCTGGCGCTTGCTGGACTTTCTTGGGCGCCCTGAAGCCTTCTTCACAACAATTGAACCGCTCTCCTTGAAGTTCTTGATGATCCGATAAATGGTTGTTTTAGGTGCAATCTTACTGGCAGCAATATCCTTGCCTGTGAAGCCCTTTTTGTGCAAAGCAATGATGACAGCACGTGTTTCCTTGCAGGTAACATGGTTGACAGAGGAAGAACAATGATTCCAAGCACCACCCTCCTTTTGAAGCTTCCAGGCTGTTATTCGAACTCAATCATTATGACAGAGTGATCTCCAGCCTTGTCCTCGTCAACACTCACACCTGTGTTAACGAGAGAATCACTGACATGTCAGCTGGTCCTTTTGTGGCAGGGCTGAAATGCAGTGGAAATGTTTTTGGGGGATTCAGATCATTTGCATGGCAAAGAGGGACTTTGCAATTAATTGCAATTAATCTGATCACGCTTCATAACATTCTGAAGTATATGCAAATTGCCATCATACAAACTGAGGCAGCAGACTTTGTGAAAATTAATATTTGTGTCATTCTCAAAACTTTTGGCCACGACCGGTTAGTCAAGATAATTGAGGTAATATGTACATGTAGGTAGAGTTAAAGGGACTATGCATAGATAATAAACAGAGAGTAGCAGCAGCATAACAGAGGGGGGTAGCCATTTGATTAGCTGTTCAGGAGTCTTATGGCTTGGGGGTAGAAGCTGTTAAGAAGCCTTTTGGACCTAGACTTGACGCTCCGGTACCGCTTGCCATGCAGGAGCAGAGAGAACAGTCTATGACTAGGGTGGCTGGAGTTTTTGAAAATTTTTAGGGCCTTCCTCTGACACCGCCTGGTATAGAGGTCCTGGATGGCAGGAAGCTTGGTCCCAGTGATGTACTGGGCCGTGAAAGAACATTAAATAAACCCTTTCAAACTTTGTCAGCAAGTTGGCTGTCAAAATTGTAGTGATAAATGATGGGGAATAGCCTGCTCATCCTTCTGCAGCTTGCCTGCCAATGCATGCCTTGTCCCAACCAAGCACCCAAGCTAACCGGCTAAAGTTGACTAGCTTGCTAGTGCATTACTTGCAGACACAAATGAGAACACACCTCACTGACCATTTTTCTCAACCTAGCAGAGCTCTTTAGGCTGTTTACATGTTAAATAGAGTGTTCGTGACTAACTGGTACTTTCTTTGCCTACGTTTACTGACACCAGTTTACTGATACCGGTCAGCGGTGTTGCACATTCGTAAATTCATCAGTCATTCAGCATAGCTAGCTAGCTAGCAAAGCGATTCACATGTCTTGCTAGCTAACCAAATGGCAAGTGCATCTATAGCTGTGTAGTCACTGAAAAATTATATGAGGGGAAAAAGTCAGTCACTCACCCACTCCTACAACGTCATCACGTCCTCCTAGCAGCTACCTAGCTAAAGTTAGGCTCTTTGTTTTTAGCTTGCTACATAAATAGATACGCAAGCATATTAGCCACATTTTGACTTACTTGTGATCATTGCCCTTGCTAGTTTGATTAACATTATTGACCTTCCCAGCCTTAGTTACATTTGTCCGTTTCTGTCCAAAACATTGAATCACTGAAACTGAAACAGTGCATCCCAAATGGAGGCAGCAAACAATGCACCAGGCCAGCAGTGATTTACAACCTGATATAAATATTTATTGGTCTGCCAAGAAATGTATTGGTGAATTATATGAATCATGCATTGAACTGCAACCATCTATTCTGCCAGCAATGCCTTAGTGTATGTCATGGAATGTTGAGTCAAATATAACCTATTTTTAAACCCTCTTATGAAGTTGGTTTTGTAGCATAAACTGGGATTTTTTTTTTTACTGATATTATGATTGTCTGTTTGTTTTATATATGCAAAGTAGCTAAAAAGCTGTCAGTTCCCACACAAATACACACCACCACACCAACACATCACCGCCACCACGAAATGATTGCCGCAAAGTGCAAATGTCATCTGATCACTCCTTATATGCTGAGAGTAGTAAACTCTTCTAAGAGCAGGCTGTCAGTGTATTCTTTTGTTTTCTGCATGTGGGCCATGACATACACAGAGGGCATAACACCTCGCGGCTTCAGTTCAATATTTTATGATCAATCGAGGATGTGTGGAGAGGCACTACACCAGCAAAGAGAGAAGACAAATGACTCTATAGTGCAGTTTATAGGACCTGAGGGTCAATTGGCACAAATAACCAGCATTGGTTTAAAGGTTGGAGGTGATGTCAAGCCATCTACTGTAGCATAGATATCCAAAGCTTCTGCTTTTGGCATACAGTAGCTTCAATGTTCACACATAAGTGTCATACTAACAGGAATATAAGAGTAACATTTTCACATGGAAATACTGATCTGTCACAGCCGTTTATACCACTAGCTGGTATTAAATGATTATGAAATCATAATACTCTCTGAAGAGACACTAAAGAGTAAAGAGGTGTCACCAGCTCAGGAATGACATTGAAGTGTCATCAATTTTGAAGAGTTTGTGATAGTTGGCATATATTAATACCACTCTGATGACAAAAGCTTTCTAATTAACTCTAAATCTGAGATTATAATTGCTCTTAGAGGATATGTTTCAGTTGTAGTACACTTTAAAACCACTTACTTTAGGTTAATGTGAAAAAAATGCTTTCAAAACACCCCTTCATGAAATAGCAGCATTTGAAAAACTCATCTCTTTCTCACCGAATCGTATCAACCTGCAAGATAAAAGGCTGTTCATCTGGCTGTCACATATCAGTTGGATGACAAAACGTTAGTCTCCAAAGCAACAGAGGCCATACAGCAGTTGCATGGGAATGAAGCCCTTTTAAACCCTATAGATTCAGTTTGAAAGCATTTATGACAGACAGAGTAACACTGGTCCTATTATTGCTCATACAATTTCTTTTTGGCACAAAATTGAAAATCACTGTAACTGCAAAACCAAATGGCACACCTAGACTCCAATGCATTACATTTTGGAGAATGGTCTTTTTTAATCTCCCCCCAGTGGTCCAAATGTGGAATGCATACCCTTGCCAATATATATATATATTTTAATTTAACTAGGTAAGTCAGTTAAGAACAAATTCTTATTTTCAATGACAGCCTAGGAGCAGTGGGTGACAGATTTGTACCTTGTCAGCACAGGGATTCAATCTTGCAATCTTTCGGTTACTAATCCAACGCTCTAACCACCAGGCTACCTGCTGCCCCTGGACAGTAATGGTTTGAAAAAGACACATACACATTACCAGGTAACACATTTTTTCTATATTTACAATTCAGGTTGGCTATCCTGGCCTATGGTGTCCCTTGGCAAACCCAACTACCGAACCTCCAATCATGGGATTTATAAATCAATTATCTGGGCTCCTGAAAGGACTAATCTCTATAATATATAAACAACTTGTGGAAAGCTCATATTCTGAGCTATCCATTAAAAAAGTATGGTCTACAGATTTAAGTGAACTGAACAACCCTTTAACTGGAACAGAATATGGAAACATATTCTTAGAATCCCATAATCCGAACCATACATTTATACATTTACATTTTGTTCACAGACTGTATTTAACACCAAGGAAATATTTTACTATGAAATTGGTCCCAACTCACAACTGTTCACTGTATCCCCTAAATCAGGTAGGCACGTTCATTCATATGATGTGGGAGTACCCTGCTTTTAGTACACAATGTATTATTCATTTTGCTTTGCATCTACTATGTTACTTAATGACGACTAGGGAGTGGGGGTGACTGACAAGCAACCCTGGGGGTTGGGGGGATTAGATATGAAGTTGGGGGTGGAGGCCCACTTCTTTTTTGTTTTCTTTTCCTGTACATGATGAATGTGTTATTACTTCAACTGTAATATGATCAATACTTTGTAGTTATGTACCTTTTTTTAAATGTTTAATTTTCTTCTTCTGAATGGCAGCTCACAGGTACAACAATAAGATGTGTGAAATAATGAATGGAACATAAGATATTAAAAGAATACGAAATTATATGAATTTAAATATTGTATCTTTAACTCATCCAATGAAAAAAATGACTAAATAAATAAATAAATTGTCTGAATCCAAAGAGCAGTTAATGATTCCTTTGGTGAGAGATTTAGTGGTGTAGTCGAAAATATCAGTTTTTTGATAATGAAGGTAAACTGCATAAATTAAAAAGTGATAGCTTGTCTCAGAAACTTGACCACTTTTACGGTGGCTTTCATCACTGTCCCAATGGGAGCTGTGGTACATCTAAGATACAGTTGCAGGTGATTCTTCATGGAAGAAGAGTTGGAGATGACAATGAAGGATTCCTTCAAAAGCAACTCGCTAATTACAACGTTTGTCTACTTTTCTATCTTTGCAAGCTTATAGTTGCCACTCAAAGATTATATTTGCGTGTCAATTAATGTTACAAATGTAATCTCGAATACAGTATGTGATCTAAGTATACTCAGACTAAAAATATACTTTTGTAAATAAGTTAATAAAACAAACATAACAAAATCTTCCCTATTGATTGAGAGGTCCAGGATGAAGTGTGTGGGTAAATTCAAATATTCTGATGGCTCACGCTGTTGGGTTTGATTCCTTCATGCGCCAAACACACCATGGATAAAAGTGTCTGGTAAACTGTATGACAATATTATTAGCATAAGGACAGAAGATCCATGACATAATGAATGGGAGAAAATCCCCCAGAGCGGAATTATGGAGCAAATCTCTGGTTCATTCCACAAAATACATTCATATTCAATCCGCAAGACAGCGCAAATCAGGTGAAAGTCCCTATGAGGCTTTTTCTATGTATGAACAGAATTTCATTATGTGAATGGACTGGGGGCTAAAGTGGAATATTGACCCCGGCCTTAACCCTGCAGCCATTGTAGCATTGGGTCGGATACTCATGATTCCCCACAGTGGACCCGCAAAAAAAAAATTGGCTGATGAGTGGAATGAAAATATTATTTCAACCCACGGACAGGCTCGTGGTTCAGAACAATTATATTGGGGGTTATAAATGTTTTAAATAAAGATAAAATATTTTTTACAAACCTAGGAGCTTGTTGTGTTGAATTGCGATGCGAATTCCATTATGTTAGCGGTGAGGCAGATATAGCCTAGGCCAAGGCTACCAGCCATGCAGTGAGAGAGCGCAGGGAACTGTCCATTATTTGTCTGGTGCGGAAACATTCCTACTTTGTCCATGTGACGCAAAAATGGTAACAAGCAAAATGCAACAGGAGAAATAAAAATAAATGTTATGTGAAATCACCGGTTTGGAACTATTTTGGAGTCATTGTGGACAACAACCTTGTAGATGGATACACAGCTTGCAAAAGTGCAAGTATATATTTGTTACGATAATTCATATAATTATTACATTACTTCAGGCTTTCGTTCATTTAGATCATACACAAGTCATTTAAAGTTTAAACCTGTGCGGCTGGTAAAAGTTTGAGTAGCCAATAGCTAACTAAATAAATGTAAGCTATTTTTGCAGCCTATAGCCTATCCGGGAATTGTTTATTTAACTTTCAATTAAACAATTGTATTATCTAAACAATATTGAATGTTGCAACGATGTGCGCTGAGAGTCGGGAAGCAAGTTCAGGGAGTGAGTGTTTTAATAAATAAACACAACATAATACAAAAATAAGAAACACAAACAACGCACAGAACTGACACAGGAACAGAAACAATGACGCCTGGGGAAGGAACCAAAGGGAGTGACATATATAGGGAAGGTAATCAAGGAAGTGACGGAGTCCAGGTGAGTCTAATGATGCGCAGGTGCACGTAACAATGGTGACAGGTGTGCGCCATAACGAGCAGCCTGGGGACCTAGAGGCCGGAGAGGGAGCACATGTGACAGTACCCCCTCTCTGATGCGCAGCTCCAGACGCAGGACGCCGACCAAAAAGACGATTCCGGGGATCAGGAGTGGATCGGTCACTATTGCTGAGGCGCGGGAAACCTGTCAGTCCGGCTGAGACGCGGGAGAATGGCGACCTAGAGCGCAGGAGAGAGCATACGTGACAATACCCCCTCCCCGGTGCGTTCAGCTCCAGCCACAGGACGCCAACCAAAGGGACGATCCCGGGGATCAGGAGCGGACCGGTCACCCTTGCTGATGCGCGGGAACCTGTCGCCGGCTGGGGCGCAGGAACCTTACAGACCGGCTGAGGCAGGGGAGCCTGGCGATCCGGCCGAGGCATGAGAGCCCGACGAGCAAGTGGAAGCAGGGGAGCCTGGCGATCCGGTGAAGGCATGAAAGCCCGATGAGCCGGCTGTAGCAGGGAAGCTTGGCGATCCAAATGAGGCATGAGAGCCTGTAGCGGCTCCCGGACCCGATGTCATTCCCACCGGAAAAAAAAACAAACACTCCCTGCTGCTTCCCTTAGGTGAGGCGTCATTCTGTAACGATGTGCGCTGAAGCAAGTTCAGGGAGTGAGTGTTTTAATAAATAAACACAACATAATACAAAAATAAGAAACACAAACAACGCACACAACTGACACAGGAACAGAAACAATGACGCCTGGGGAAGGAACCAAAGGGAGTGACATATAAAGGGAAGGTAATCAGGGAAGTGACGGAGTCCAGGTGAGTCTGATGACTCGCAGGTGCGCGTAACGATGGTGACAGGTGTGCTCCATAACGAGCAGCCTGGTGACCTAGAGGCCGGAGAGGGAGCACACGTGACAAATGTAAAGGTATTGTTTTGTTATGTCGGCTATAAGCTTCCATTAGGTAAGAAGAAGGCTAATTAGAAGGTTCTTCTTCAAAGCGATTGGAGTCAATGTGCCGCATTGTATTGTGAAAATAATAAGATAGGCCTAACGTTCTTAAATCATGGCATGGTTTCCTTTTAACCAAATGTTGAATAGACATGCAGACAAATGAATTAGTCCAGTGATAGCCTAATAAGCTACTACTTTGGAGTCATAAAAACAATTAAATAAATAGATTTTATTTAGCGGGTCACGGATCGGCTCTCAGAAGAATTCTATGCAGGCGGGTCAGGTTGTGGAGGAAAATCTGTCCTGATGTTGGATATCGGATGGGGCTATTAATTGATGTGGCCAGTGGGGGGCGGGTGCGGCAGAAAAAAATAATGACCCCTGCAGGACTCTAATCCCATGGTGGAAGAACGGTCAGGGACATGAGCGGGGACGTTTACCTTGAAGATGGAGCTTGCTCTCCGGGCTCTGCAGGAGTACAGAGCTCACCGAGTCCAGATTATCATAGCTGCTGCATCCCAGTGGGCCAGTACGAGTCTCTGTCACCTGCAAGAGAATCAGGACAAAGATGAGAGGAACAGTAGGGGACAGAGACACCTGCAGTGTGTGTGTGTATGTGTGTTGGAGTGAGGGAGGATAGGGGGTGATCATAGAGAGAGTTATTTTCATGAGAATTTGACTAGACTCACAAGCTGAAATCCTGAGTTGAGATTTAGGACTCAATTCAATCCATAGCGCCAGAGATCTATGCTGTAGCGCAATTGAAATGTGAAGTTAATTTCCAATTGAGCCGACATGCAGTATTTTGCAAACACGGGAACATTGTCTTATCATTTATAACACACTGTATTGCAGGTCTTCAGCACTACAGATTTAATCGAGCCCTTACACATGTCACATACACTACATAGGTGCAGTGAAGCATGTTGTTTTACAGGGTCAGCCATAGTACCATGGTGCAAATTAGGGTTAAGTGCCTTGCTCAAGGGTACATCGACAGAGTTTTCACCTTGTCATCTTTCACCTTCAAACCAGCGACCTTTCAGTTACTGGCCAAACGCTCTAACCGCTAGGCTACCTGACGCAACATGTAACTCATAAAGCAATCATTGGTATCATGAGAGGGTTGGATTGAATGTTTTATTCTTGGCCTTGTGTCAGGCATGGTTATATTTCCACATAAATAAGTGGTGTGCGGCATTTCCTTTACTAAGAAGGGGACACATCAACTAACAATATATGTTATACTTGGTTAGAAACATAGCACATACTGTATTTCTATTTAATATGGATCCCCATTAGTTTCTGCCAAGATAGCAGATACTCTTCCTGGGTCCCAGCAAAATGAAGACAGTGATTAATACGGCTGGCTGTGATTAATTTAGCTATAGATAAGCCATTCATATTTCAAATGGGACTGTGTGAGTAGTTCATAAATATCTGAATTCCATGTGTGTGTCACGCTAGCACATACATGTTCTGCGTTGCTCAGCTAAGTGAACCGTATTTGGGCCAAAGCGCAGAAGACAGCGTATGAGGTCTTTCTAAACAGCACTTCTATAGGTACCTCCTGATTTCTGTCTGCGACGTGTAGCACCACCGGCTCCTAAGACCTATTTTCTTTTAAGGACCTTTAAAGATTTTATTTCCTTTTAAAAGAGGCGAGACGCTAATGGACTTTTTTCTTCAATCGGTGCCTGCGTCCCACTATCTGCTAGAGAATATCACTTCCCTTATAAAAGTCACAGACGTCGCCTCTCTTCCTGCCCAAGCTTCAATCTATGGGATAATTAGGGTAGTCAAATGTGAGGGTGCTTTTAGGTCTTACTACACGTCTAACTTTAGACTTATTTAAAGACATTGCTCTTGAAAAGAAGGGTGACTTTCTTCCTTTTTATCCCCTTTTCTTCTCGTAACGAGTTGGCCGGCAGTGCTCAATAGTACTTTCACATGATTCCAAGAAGCCAGATGCGATGCTACTCAGCAATGGAGATTAAGAGAAAAAACTCTTGGCATTAACCTCAATGGAAAATCACTCAGTCTCTGGCTCAGTTAGAAAACTCTTAGCTTGAATGAGGGGGGTTGCGTTGGCAGCTTGCATGAAGTCCAATCTCGTGAATAGGGGTTATCGAAGACGCGGGAAGGGTCCATAGTCAAATACTTAATGGTGAACAAACATGATATACAGCTACATTGATACAGAGCGCAGATACAGTGATGGGTAAATCAGATCCTCAATTCACCCAGTAAAATGTGTTTCTGTCCTTAAAGGCCCTATTTCTCCCTTCCTGCTTGGAACATGCTGGTTGAATCAACATTATTTCCACGTCATTTCAATAAAATGACGTTGAATCAACGTGGAATAGATGTTGAATTGATGTCTGTTCCCAGTGGACATTTTCCCATCTTTCATTGTGATTCGGGGCCAGATGGCAGGTTGACAAGCAGGAAATTAGACAGATGTATATCTTACCCTTGACGTCACTCTGTTGTGGGATAAAACAGAGTGATAGGCTCCCAATAAGCTTCGCAATAACATTGCTTAACATTAAAGTGTATGTCCCTTCCTGCCAAATGGTAAATATGTTATGTTTTGAGCACAATAGACAACATAATTTGGATCTGTTTATTATTTAAAAGTATCTAAAGTTAGGTATGCTTGCAGCAGCCATACCACTGCAACTGTCCACCACTGAATACTCCAAAATGTCAGAAAGCTACAGTAAAGTTACTGACGGAGAAGTCAAAACAAGAACTTTTCGAATTTCTCTGCAGCCCTGCATAAAGTTTCAAAGTAGATTGATTACTGTGCTTTCCTGGCCTATCAAACCCTGGCATCTTGATGGGTGCTGACAGGGTGCTTTTCTCCCGTTGCTTATCACATAATAAATGACTTCCTATAAAGGTCGTATTGCATGATGCATGGTAACCTAGCAGAGTGAATAACTGTTCTTTATATAACCTCTGGGCAACCCCATTGTTGGCAAAACATGCACATGCATGCACGCGCATGCATACACACACTCACAATGTCACACATCCTGTACACGCGCACACACGACTATGTGCACTGTGAATGCAGAAAATACATCAGACATTTTCCCTCGATCAATATAAGATTACTGTCCTTGGTAAACCACCACTGATTCTCACTCTCACACTCACTCTCACACTCACTCTCACACTCACACACTCCATTTATTGGTTTGCCAGATTATAAAAATTGCATACAACGTAATAAAAATACAAGGAGCAATCAAAGAGCTGAAACAGGCCAAGGGGGATTTAGAGGATTTGGATTATTAAGCGGAACACAACTCAGAATCCCAGTGGGCCCATACTGTTTCATAGTCCTATCTTTAAACCATGGCTCTAGAACACGCTCTCTTTCATCTACAAAAGTCAGTATACCTACACTCCCTACATATCTAGAACCTTAAAGGGTTCGGCTTTCCCTATAGGAGAACCCTTTGAAGAACCATTTTTGGTTCTAGTTAGAACCCTTTTGCGTTCCATGTAAAAGTAGAACCCTTTCTTCAGAGGGTTCTACATGAAACCCAAAAGGGTTCTACTTGGAACCAAAAAGGGTTATCTTATGTGGACAGGCGAAAAACCCTTTTGGAACCCTTTTTTCTAAGAGTGTGGAATCATAAGCATATTTGGATTATAATGAGAGGAACAATGTTATCATCCTGTGTTTGTCAATTTTAGGATTTGTTTGAATTGCAAACTCAATCTTTGTCCAGAGCAGGAGAATTGGTTTGTGTTAGAGTGAAAACATACTATAGTACATTGCATCCTATCCATCTCTTCTCATTTAGATGGATCCCACTAACGGTTATAGCATATTTCCTGTCAATTATGTGCACAATGGATTGCTAAGAGCATGTCACGCTGGAAGCCTCAGGAGCATTGGCATTTCAATATGTTATGTAACGGGGATGAGTGGCAACGTTATGTCTAATACCCATTTTGTTTAACAATATCACCATGTATTTTTAATTAACACCTATTCAATTATTCACATTATATGCCATTTTCATGGTGTCTGTGATTCATAAGGACTCAAGTGAACTTCATGCACTGTTGCAGTCATTATTCAAAATGTATAATTGTAGATTTTTCCCTCCAGCACCGACTGACAGAAAAACTATGGCTGCAATAAGACTGGCTTCAGGAGGCGTTGTTGCAAGCTTGCTGAAGTTCAGGAAATTGCTTGCCCATGCAGCTCAGATGAAGCACAATCAACCAATCAATCCTTCTTCGCCCCTCGCTCTTTCTTTCAGAGAAATATGTAATTAACTACTAACTTACATGCATGTATCCCACCAGGTCACAAGGTGCTTGTAATTTCAAGAAGAAGCAACTTACCTCATTCACCAACAATGAGCCCACATGGCAGTCATTTTGTGCTGCACATCTACACTTTATTACGGCAGTGTAGAGGTGAGGAGTATTACTACTGACAACGTTTGTGGTATAGCTACAGTTAGTGAATCAAGGCACAGTTATTAGCATCACTGCTTATCAAAGGCTTCAAGACATCGCCTAGCCCTGTCCTCTAGCCATTTCAGAAATATTTGCAGTCACACAACTCTGGAGACAGCGGGCAGGATTAAAAATCATGTTAGCCTGAGAGAAGGAGGGAGAGAGGGAACGAAGGAATAGATTGGGACTTGAGGGAGGGATACATCCAGTATGATGGAGTGTCTTCATCAAGGGAATGCTGTCACTGCAGAGCTTTTCTTAATGTGCCTATCACCTGCCACTCACCTAATGACTTTCTATTTCTAGAAACAGGGAAATGAAGGGAGAAGCTCCCCAGTAACTCTTCATGGCTGGACACATCTCAGAGTAAGTTTGCTTTTGGAATGTAATGTGATTCCATGGAATTTAATAATTACACTGTATCACATGGCCTACCCGCAAAACTCATGATATGTCAGTTGGTAAAATTGGTAGTGCTAAAACTGAGTACCAACATATAAAATACAAATGCATTCATTAGGCCACAACCCTCCCCAAACAAGTAATCAAAGCTGAGTTAAATTCACACCCCAAAAAATCTGGGTCACCCCAAAAAACATTTAATATATATAATATCTACTCAAGAGGACTGTGGACCACAGAGGTGGCAATCAGAAAGGAGAAACAGGATTCTGGCCTGTCCCATAGATCCGGCATGGATGCCTGAAAAACAACTGCTGCATCATCAGTAAATCTGCATATTGAATCCTAGTGTAAATCAAGCCAGCAGAGTGACTCTTCAGGGAGGTGACCTTGTGGGAACACCGGCCAGCGTCACACAGCAGAAACCATATTCCGACCACCCCTGCATAATCATTCAGGGTCTTTGTCACAGATAAACAGCCTGCTCATAACATTACATTTTTTCCTCCATCTTTCATTAAAACACCCTACAGGGCATCTTATTTTCCTTCTTAAATGACCCCCCCTCCAGGAGTGCTATCTTGCAGCCAGCTATTGGATCCTGCTACACAGAAGCACACGTCTTACTTTTTATTTCTAACGGGAGGGTGATTGTGCCATGCACAGTTTGACGCATGTTCTTCATTCTGTTGTGCTGTTCTTTATTTCGCTTAGTGTGCTACTGTACATGTCTGATTTAGGCTATGCTACAGTTTTAGACAGTATGTTGTGTCCCAATTACTTGTTTGTTTGCCCTGCTGAGGCATGGCTGGATGGAAAGACAAACGAATAGGTTGCCAGACTAGTAAACACAATGAAAGATAGTTGGCTCTGAATGAATGACGGGGTAATGGACGGGTTGTCACATAAGTTGACGCTGGAGAGACGAAGCAGGTACAGGGAGTAAAACATTTATTAAATAAAGGACATGGAACGAGACACGAACAGCGTCAGCAAACTAATACTAAAGACAAAAACAATACAATGCAGCAGCGGGGAACAGAGCTGGGGAACTGACAAATATAGGGGAGGAAATAAACAGGTGATAAGTGAGTCCAGGTGAGTCCAATAACGCTGATGCGCGTGACGAGGGAAGGCAGGTGTGCGTGATGGATGGCAGGAATGTGTGATGCAGGGCAACCTGGCGCCCTCAAGTGGCCAGGGGGAGGAAAGAGCGGGAGCAGTCGTGATAGTACCCCCCCTCTTGGGGCGCCACCCGGCGTCCCACCTGGGCGAACCAGCCGAGACATGGGCGCTGGGCATGCCGGCTGAGACATGGGAGCCTGACGATCCGGCTGAGGCAAGATGCCTGTCGATCCCGCTGCAGAGGGGGAGACCGATGATCTGGTGGAGAGTGACGTGGGATGGGAAGCCGTCGAGCCAACCGGGGCAAGGAAACCTCTCGAGCCAGCTAGGGCGTGGAAGCCCGACAGGCTGGCTTAAGCACCACCGGTTCCATCGGCGGAGGAATCCACCCCGACGTCACCAACAAAACAAAAGACAAAAAAAAAACTCTGTGACCGGCTGGACGAACAAGAACTGACGATCCGGCTGAGGCCCGACGTGGGATGGGCGCCATCCGAGCCAACCGGGGCAAAAAAACCTCTCGAGCCAGCTAGGGAGTGGAAGCCCGACGAGCTGGCTAGGCACCCCCGGTTCCATCGGTGGCGACTCAGAGCCAATGCCACCATACCAACCGGAACGCCAGTGCTCCCCAATGCTTCGTATGTATGGCGGCTGCATTCTGTCACATGAGTTGACGCTGGAGAGACGAAGCAGGTACGGGGAGTAAAACATTTATTAAATAAAGGACATGGAATGAGACAGGAACAGCGTCAGCAAACTAATACTAAAGACAAAAACAATACAATGCAGCAGCGGGGAACAGAGCTGGGAACTGACAAATATAGGGGAGGAAATAAACAGGTGATAAGTGAGTCCAGGTGAGTCCAATAACGCTGATGCGCGTGACGAGGGAAGGCAGGTGTGCGTGATGGATGGCAGGAATGTGTGATGCAGGGCAACCTGGCGCCCTCAAGTGCCCTGGGGAGGGAAGAGCGGGAGCAGATGTGTCACGGGTTGATCAATAGAAATATGGATGGATAGATATTGCTGTGTATACACTGAGTGTACAAAACATGTTATTTCCATGACAGACTGACCAGGTGAATCCAGGTGAAAGCTATGATCCATTAATGATGTCACTTGTTACATCCACTTCAATCAGTGTAGATGAAGGGGAGGAGACAGGTTAAAGAGAGACAATTGAGACAATTGAGACATGGATTGTGTATGTGTGCCATTCAGAGGTTGAATGGGCAAGACAAAATATTTAAGTGCCTCTGAACGGAGTATGGTAGTAGATGCCAAGCGCACCGGTTTGTGTCAAGAACTGCAACGCTGCTGGGTTTTTCACGCTCAACCGTTTTCCCGTGTGTATAAAGAATGGACCACCACCCAAAGGACATCCAGCCAACTTGACACAACTGTGGGAAGCATTGGATTCAACATGGGACAGCATCCCTGTGGAACGCTTTCAACACCTAATATAGTCCATGCTCCGGCAAATTGGGCTGTTCTGAGGGCAAAAGAGGGTGCAACTCAATATTAGGAATGCATTCCTAATGTTTTGTACACTCAGTGTATATAATTGCAAGAGCAGTAGAAAAAAAATGTATGCTCTTGGCAACTTTAGTCGTCATCTCTTCAATGTGTAGGAAGTGAAGAACAGTTCTATATTCTAGGAGACAAATTAAGTACTGTGGGAATCCTCCTATATGATCTCATTACTCAGTAACCACAGGTCAGCCTGCCTAGTGTAAGCCATGTGTGTGTGTGTGTGTTCTCTTTCCCTTTCCCATTGAACTCCATAAAAGCTGATGTGCCAGGTAGATCGTTAAAGATTGACGTCGAAATTGGAAGTCTATCCATGCCCTGAGGATGTCGGGAAATGCCTTCAAAACCAGCCACTAGGGGCAACAGTGAGTGCTATTACCATCAAGTAAACTTGGGTTTTGCTAAGGCATTGTGGACGGGGTTGGCGAATGGGCATAACCCCATGACTCTGGATCAGAAGGTTGCGTGTGAGATCCCAGTTGTGGATACTGGTTTTAAATGTTTTGTTTTAACCCTATCCCTAGCCTTAACCATTCAGAATGAGTGCCTAAACTTAACACTTAACTTAAAAACGTCACGTTTGGAGAACGTGGATGAACATCTAATTCTGCAGTGACTCTGAGACCTTGTTGGATGTGCAACATTGATGAGCTCCCTTTTCTCTTCAGAGCCACTGAATAAAGAGAAAGATATCTCAGCATATATTGTACACATGCACATTTCAATGCACACACATGGCACTCTAAGACTTCACAGCCCCAACAAACAATCTGCCAGTTACAGAGACACTTTGGCCCAAAAACCTTGTTTGTTTGGAGTTCTGCTATTAAGCCACCCATGGGCTGTGAATGTTTTGAAGCCAAAGGGAATGGAGGTGATGGTTGAGGCTTTCAGGCTACAAACATTCCTTGGTTTGGGCAGATAAATTCCTGTGTGGGGTCTTAGAAAAATAACAAGTCCCTGGCTTGCCCTGGGTGTCACCGGTGCATTGGGGAGATGTCTTCGTTTTGATTAACGTTTGCAAGTTTCTGGAACCTCTTAAGCAGTGCTAAGGCTTGGGGAGATGGGGGGACGGGCCAGGGATGAGGAGTTGATAAATATAGCCCAGCTTGGCAGATCAGTGGATGCTCTCAGGCCATCCCCACTAATGCACACACACTAATGCCTGTACACTACTGTTCATTTTTCTGCTACAGCCTCAACTATTGAAGTGTCCCCCAGCAAGAGGTATCAGGGGAGAGAGAGTGTACAGACTAAAAAAGATTAAGGCTTACTCTAGACATATGACTAACAATATGTATGTCTGGTGCATGCATGCGTGCATGTGTGTGTGTGCCTGCATGTGTGTTTGAGAGTGTGATAACATGATAACATGAGGATATGGAAAATTGTGAAAGGGAAATGAAATACTCAAACTAGCAATCTCCAGAGCTTAAAACGCACATTTCACTAAGTAAACCCAGTACTTAACTCAAACTCTACACAGTAAATGTGCTTACTCGCCAGACAGGAAACAGTCTTAGTTTTCATCTCTATTGATGTCTTTGTGCCTGTGTTTTCTCCATAGACCGCAGCATCTCACTGTGAAGTTTGACTCCCAGCCATATTAAATCAATATTGGAAGTGCAGGGCCTTGTTCTGTGTCTATAGATCCAGGCTGTGCGTCAGACTCAGCTTCCTCTCCACGTACAGATCGTTGTCTGTCTGCTACGTGACTGTAGGACCAGCGGCTGACTTTACTTCTGCCATCACCTTTTATTTATAGTGCGATAGATTGCCCCAGCCACAACAGATTTTGGATGATAGTACTTCTGACAAAGCATAAACCTTTCAATAGTATGTGTATCAGCTTTCATTTGTGTGGGCAGTGGCCTCAAATAGTATTATTTTTGCTTTCAATTTTTCCCTCTTTTCCAGTCAAAACAGAAAAAAACTATCCCTATTTCCTATTGGGAATCAATGCAAATGGATTTTCTGTTATACTGTTTTCCTCCCCCTAAATTCTGTCTAATTTTGTCTTTCTTGTTATATGGTATTTTGTTCCCTTCAAGTGTCTTTGTTTTGCTTATTTGAAATATATATGGAGTGTTTCTTCCTTATCTAATGCCTGAAGGATCAATTGTTCATTCCACTTAAATTGAAGATGGGATCAACATATTTTATTGGATGAAATGAATGTGATAAACGTGTTTTTGTTGATTTGATAACCCTTCTGCCTCACTAAATAAACTCTATTTGTCCTCAGTTGAGACATATGATGAGATATTGTATATGATTAATGTAATTGTAGTGTAAGACAGATTGAATTATTTGTCATTTACTCAGTGTAAAACAATTCTTGTCATTGAGTAGGCACATTCTTTGATGTCGCATGATTGAGGATACACACACGAGGATACACACACACACACACACACACACACACACACACACACACACAACACATATAACAAAACACCACACCCAACACACTACAACAAAACCAAACCCACAAAAAAAACAACCCAAAACAACAAGTCACCGACAACACCACACAACACCACAAACACAACACACACAACCACACACATCACACAAACACAACACACACACACACACACTTCATAATACTCAGAGATCTCCCACATACACAGTCCAACTATTCAACACCGGTATGACTCAGAGATAGTGCAGGTTTGTCAGTCAAGAAGACAGTCAGGACAGGTCTTCTCTGGCTCCACACAGTTTGGCTGGTTACAGTGGCTATACTGTTGAGAATGCGCTGTGTGTGCTTCTTCCCTCCTCGACTCTTCGCCCAGCCCTGACTCAGCAGCCATTGTCAATTCTGTTTAATTGTGTCATGCTTGACTTCCTGCTACCCAGCACCCCGTCTGCCAGAACCTCTTCATCCACCTGTCACTTGGGACTTCAAAAAGACGGCAAGACACTCTCCAGGGTGGCTAGGATGGGGCTGGAGGTGTGTGTGATAGGCATGTGTTTGTGTACCAGAACAACATCATGTTTGTCGAAATGCGGTTTATATCACAAAAGCTTAGTTAAAGATCACTTGTGGGATTACCAAACAGTGCTCAGACATTACCCTACTTCTCAAACTCATTCCTTTGATGTCCAACTACTGTGACACGTTTGAACATATTTATATACTGTATTTTTGTGTGTAAAGATGCATACCTTGATGGCATTGGTAGAGATCTGGATCTCATGGAGTTTCCTCATGGTGCCATCTCGGTCAATGAAGTAGGAGGAGGCCAGCTGGTGCAGGGCCTCCACATTCTGAGTGGCGTTGACCACCTTTCTGTCCAGCTTGTTCTTGGCCATGTACATGGTCAATGCCTCCTCACCTACAGGGAAGACAGGAAGTGGAACTTGTTTTATGATACAGTACAATAAAATACCATTGTTGACTTACTATTTTGCCTGGTAGCAGTATTCATTCATGTACAGTATACACACTTTGTTGTCCATCTGTGGCTAGTAGCCATGGGGCTGCTGAACAGTGGGACAAAGGACAGATGCAGGCCCAATACACGTCGGACAGTAGGCCGCAGAGACTTTGAATAAGTGAACATGTAAACTTTTCAGTTTCCCGTACTGCATGTGCTATATCGTGTTGTATTTGTGTATTTGTATGCTGAAGTCACAGAATGATTTTCCATGTAAATGGACAATAAAGTACATCATATCGTTAGGCAACAAATATTACTGAAGTTTCCAAGCCATCTCTATAGCTTCATTGCAATCATAATGTCTGGAGTGACTATAACTGCCTTTTATACATCAAAATGTCACCAGAAACTGTTTATTATCCCCCTAATAACTCCATATTATGTGTTTATAAAGGTTGAATATGTTAAGGGCGTAAGTGAGTGGATTGCTTTCACACCGAGGGAATGACCTTTAGAAGTAAACATCCTGATACCGCAGGGGAAGAAGCGAACACTCCAGCAGAAAGCCCTGAACCTTTACACAGCAACAAACAATGACTCTGTGATCTACTGTAAGTGTACGCATGCCAACGCCTGTTTGTTGACACTTCGTAAAGGTTGAACAGCTCATTTTCCCTCCGCCGCCCTCTCCTTGCCGTTCAAAGAGCATACAAGCCAAGTTGTCTGGAACTCATTCAAGAACATGTCACATATGTTCACGACCCCCCGCATCGTGATTGGTTATTTGGCCCTTGGCGATGCATTGGGATTGGTCACTTAGCTTGTGGTGGCTGTGACCGGGGGGGCGACAGTCATCCCCAATGTCTCATGTCTGGTTGAAACAGCAGTACCGTGGCATGGAAGGAGGATGGCCGCACTCTCTCCCTACTCTCCCTGCTCTTCCCCGGGGGAAGGAAGGTTACGCACACACCCTTGACCTACTGCACAAGGATAATGATACAACATTAACCCTCTATCGCTATAGCTTTGCCCCTCTCTGGCTTATGTGGAAGTAGGTCTACTGTACATAAATATGTGACTTTACTGCTTTTGCCCCAGTAAAGTCAGGCCCAGCCGGCTTAGCTATATTTTATCTTTGTGGGTGATCTTTTCATAAAAAATACATTGTCTTACATTTTACTGGGGCAGCTCTTTGGCTCTGTGCCTCGATAATGACTAAATTGATTCATACCTATAGCTGAGCCTTCAGCGTTCTAAGCTCTGTCTCAGTCTATGGTCAATGATGTCATTCCTATTTTTATGGATATACATTATTGCCATACAGGGCCCTGATTTTATTGGCTACTGTAATGAAATAATACAAGATGATGGATATATAAAAGCAATATATGAGGGGAAGGTATTGATTTGACTGTATATCATTAACACCGTCTGCTGTCTGGTGCTAGGAGTGCCTACTGGTGCTTAAAAGCAATGGAATTGTTAGACATAGGTAATCTATTGTGGAGTTAATGGTACCTGTGTGGGTTACAGGATATATTACATTATACTATTATACTGCACAATGGCAACATTTGCAGTGGTCAATAGTGTCTGCAGACCTGCAAACACACATGCACATACTACATGCACACACACACACACTCACACACACACCAACACACATTCTCAATGGGGCCGGCCATCAGACAGACCTATTTTTCCAATTAAACAGGGACTCCTTTTAGCTCATAAAGTGAGTCTGACGAAGAGAACATCGTCTTTTCTGTACTCCTTTATCACCTTAGATGTAATAGCTGTGGGCCTGCAGGCCAGCTTTCAGTACACTCCTGGTTTCTGGGTTTATCGGCTCACATAATGGTGTTTCTTTAATGTGCAACCCAGAGATTAAGATGAGTGACTTCTAGGCCATAACTCTCTGAAATGCCTTCAAGGTTAAACATGATATGGTGAAACTTAGTTAGTTGGGAGAGAGAGGGGGAAGAAGGACCGAGAATTGAAGAAAGAGACGCAAACAAGAAAGAGTAAGAGAGAGAAGAGAGAGAGAGAGAAGAAAGGGGAAGAGAGAGAACGAAAACAGTGAAAAGAGAGAGAAATAAAGATAACCTGCAACATTGCAATCAGTTCTTTGTGTCAAGATTCCTTATATCATTACCTTTAATAACGTCTGCATTTGTGGTAGTAGTGAATCATCCTCCTTTGAGTTGGTTTTATTTTGAACTCATTTATATTTTACCTAAGCATCATATTTCACCACAATATTACATTTCTGAATTCCATAATGAGTGTGTTAGGAAAAATCACCTTGCAGGCTTGTGTATATGATATTGCAACTCTAAATGTCTACCTATGAAATCCCCCACTTTCACTTTAACTGAATTATTGAAGCTGACTGTTTGACATTCAAGTGAAATCCTAGATTTAAACAGAAAAGATATGTTTCTAAAGCAGGGCCTTGCCTGTAAAATGCATGAGCTCCAAAATCTTCAGCGACAGGTTGATATAAAATGTTGAATCAGATAAAACCACCTCAAATGTTATCTTAACAGGACAGAACCATGAGAAGAACCTGTGCAGGTTTTAGAGGGGGTTACCATTCTATCATTACCAGCCATGCATAAGCTCATTTGACTGTCAAAACTACCTATTTACCAATTGATATCCCATCTATTTCCCATTATTTTCCCATCAAGAAGGTGGCATGGACAATGGACATTACGTTGTACGTATATAACAGCACTTTGCCCAAATAAGGTAATGGGGGGAAAGAATTGTCGAACCAACCACAATAAGGAGTAGCCCGGGAGCCATTTTTGTGGCCCACCACCGTTGTCTTAGTAAAGTAGAAGTAGATATATGCTTTCTCACCTCCCAAGGTGGCGGATATCAGGATGTGGGTTCCATACTTCTTGATGATGGTGTCGATGAACTGTTGAGTGGAGGGTCGTCGCCCTAGCAACCGGACACTGCGCTGGAAGTCTGGCATGAGCGGCACAGGGTTCCGGATCAGGTCCCTCCTCTCAATGGCTGTGTTCCTCACCTTCCAACGCGCAAACTCCCTACAAGAAAAACAGAATAGGTAAATGCTTATGTCTTAATATGTTCATTGATAGCATTATGACAACCATTTATGCAACAGCAACATCAAAATGTAAGGTCATTTTATAATTGGCACCTGCTATAGCAAGCATCTTTGCAGTTGACGTGATGTCACAAATGCCATACTCGTCTAAAGTCCAAAACGGCATTGGATTATTTAGTTAATGTTCACAATAGCTAGTGGCAATGTTATCACAAGAGCGTAAGTAAATTGTGATCACATCCTTATTGAAAGGAAACTGCTGTATTGCCATCACTAAGTAAGAGAAAAAACAAAGAAGCACTTGGTACTCGGTAATGACATTGAATTAGCTGATTTAGCTCTGCCTCAAGCAGAAAACTGCCAGTGAACATGATCTCCCGCCATCGAGACACCATGTTATCTAATCAAGGCAAATGCCAAGCATGGCTGTGGGCTATCGCCTATTCTCTGTAGGTCCTGATTGTGTTTGCTAAGTAATAAATGATCATCATCAAACCCAACCCAGATCTGGGTCCTGCAATCAGGCAAAAAGCCTGGATCTGTAATCGAATCCCAATCATAGACCTAGATTCTCATAGACATATGAATTGCACTCAAATGTCTATTATAGATATCCCATACAAAACAAATCAAGGACCTCAGCCACCCAAGTCACGACCTATTCACCCCACTACCATCTGTGGAGACAGAACAGGTGCAGCAAATCTGGGACCGAGAGACTGATAAACAGCTTCTATCTCCAGGCCATCAGACTGTTAAACAGTCCCCACTAGCCGGCCTCCACCCAGTACCCTTCCCAGAACCTTAGTCACTGTTAATAGCCGGCTACCACCCTTTACTCTACCCTGTGCCTTAGAGACTGCTGCCCTATATACATAGAGTCATGGAACACTGTTCACTTTAATAATGTTTACATACTTTTTTTACCCACTGCATATGTGGTTGGCGCCCCCCTCGGGTTTGTGCCATGGGGGAGATCTTTGTGGGCTATACTTGGCCTTGTCTCAGGGTAATAAGTTGGTGGTTGAAGATATCCCTCTAGTGTTGTGGGGGCTGTGCTTTGGCAAAGTGGGTGGGGTTATATCCTGCCTGGTTGGCCATGTCCGGGGGTATAGTCGGACGGGGCCACAGTGTCTGCCGACCCCCCTGTCTCAGGTTCCAGTAATTATGCTGCAATAGTTTGTGTCAGGGGGCTAGGGTCAGTCTGTTATATCTAGAGTATTTCTCCTGTCTTAATTTAAGTATACCTCTCACACTCACACTCACACACACTCACTCACTCACTCACTCACTCACTCACTCACTCACTCACTCACTCACTCACTCACTCACTCACTCACTCACTCACTCACTCACTCACTCACTCACTCACCTGGTCGTGCTCCAGTTTCAACTGTTCTGCCTGTGGCTATGGAACCCTGACCTGTTCACCGGACGTGCTACCTTGTCCCGGACCTGCTGTTTTCGACTCTCTCTCTCTCTACCGCACCTGCTGTCTCTAACTCTGAATGATCGGCTATGAGCAGGTGCTGACCTGTTGCAACCTCTACAACCACTGTGATTATTATTACTTGACCCTGCTGGTCATCTTTGAACATCTTGGCCATGTACTGTTAAAATCTCCACCCGGCACAGCCAGAAAAGGACTGGCCATCCCTCAGAGCCTGGTTTCTCTCTAGGTTTCATCCTAGGTTCATGCCTTTCTAGGGAGTTTTTCCTAGCCACCGTGCTTCTACATCTGCATTGCTTGCTGTTTGGTATTTAGGCTGGGTTTCTGTACAGCACTTTGTGACATCAGCTGATGTAAGGCTTTATAAATAATTTTGATTGATTGATTGATTGATTGATTGATACTGTATTCTAGTCATGGCTCATCCCATATAACTACTGATGTACTGTACACACCTTTTCTATTATACTGTCCATACTGTATTTACACACCATTAAAATTTGTTGGGGATTACGTGTGTATTGCTTATTATTGCTATGTATTACTGCACTGTTGGAGCTAGGAACACAAGCATTTCGCTACACCTGCGATTACATTTGCAAATCTGTGTATGATCTTGATTTGGAATCAATTCTGACCTATTGTGTAAATGGTATGGTCTAGTATCTGTAATAGGACTGCTGGTATACTAATATCATTACCCTGGGTTATGGCTAGGGCAACTACTAAAGACTTAGCTATGTGATCCAACAAATAAGAAAAGCCTTCTACATCTATTACATTGCACAGTAGTCCAGGTGTTACTCAGTATTATCTCCCTGCTACTCATTTTAACAATGGCGTAGCTATTACATAATCAGCCTTTTCCATATGTGTTTGACGCAGTATGATGTGCCGTGACTGGCCCTGCCTAGGTCAGGGGTGTCTGATATATAAATATCCCCCCAGCTATAAATCTTTGATTTTTTATTCTTTGTCTGAAATAATCCTGCTGGTGGAGCAGTTGTCCTTTTAATTTCCCCTGAGACAGCTTACACTTTGCATGTTTAGCAACACAGGCCCGCAAAACAATTGTTACACGTTGAATGGGGGGAGGGGGACGGTGCTGTAATAAAAATGTCACTTGGCAGCTGGAAGCGGTAGGCTAGGTATCCACGTACAATTAAGTCTACCTGCATGAGGCCGGCTCACATACTGCGTGCTGGGTACCTGAACAATTTGGATTCTGACACCTTGGTAGTCAGACAGATTTGTAAATCTCATTCAACGGGGTCCTCCTGCAACGTAAGAGGATTTTATGAGAGACCACATTTGTTTGGGATAGACACCACTGGCCGTTAATTCAATTTTGAAGCAGTTTTTTTCCCCCCCATCTACCCTATCATACTCATGCACACCCACACACACCTGCACGAAAGCACCCACACCTGCACGATAGCACACACACACACACACACACACACTCACAGCCCTTGATGGAGGTGTTGTGGCTCCATGACAGGTGAATCTCGCTCTCTCAGCCTTTTGAAAAGCATCTAAGCGCTTTCTAATTACCGCTCTTCAAGGGGATGGGAACACATGTATACAAATTGCATTGTGTCTGGTTTTGCATCAACAAATCTGAAGGTAAAGTAGGGCAGATAATGAGGCATATTAAGTCTCCACATGAAATCACTCATGAGATAGGTAGCGTGGTTGTGTGTCTGTGTGTGTGTGTCCATTATATGCGTGGGTGTGTAATTGTATACTGTGTGTGTATATGTGAGCTTCTGTATATGAAAGTGTGTGTGTGCATGTGTGCCTCTTTGTGTGTGTGTGTGTGTGTGTGTGTGTGTGTGTGTGTGTGTGTTGTGTGTGTGTGTGTGTGTGTGTGTGTGTGTGTGTGTGTGTGTGTGTGTGTGTGTGTGTGTGTGTGTGTGTGTGTGTGTTGTGTGTGTGTGTGTGTGTTCTGTCAATGGGCAATTCTAGCACGGTGAGGGAGAGATGGAGATAAAGAGAGAGAGAGAGAGAGAAAGACAAATAGGAAGGGCAAAATGAAGAAAGCTACATTCTGGTCCAATTTGTGCTTATCTCTCCACTGTGTTTGGCTCACGATCCAGCAGCAGCCCTATTCAGTTCTCATTTGCTGCAACCCCGTCCTTTGGATCAATGTCAATGAGGAAGTCAAAGTGTTGAAACGACCGCAGTGAAACGACCCCGTGGTTTAGCGTTGGACTTTATCCTCTATTGTCTCTCGACACTGAGATAGAAATAAAACAGATGAAGGCTAAATGCAGGTTAACACAGGGCCCAGGGAAAATAGCACTACACATTAGTAAAACAAATCAAGTCTGACTCAATTACCTAGTCCATCATTCATTAACTGATTTGCTGAAATAGTTGGCATGTGTGCAAAGAAACATAAAGCAGGATATGAAACGACTCATTCTCTTATCCAGGCAATAGTTGTGTTTACACAGGCAGCTCAATTGTTATATTTTGCCCAATTAGTCAAAAGAAAAACATTTGTGGCAAAAGATCAGAATTGGGCTGCTTGTGTAAACGCAGGAATATTGTTCTAGGCATAATGTGTCAATACCATGTCGTCAACAGACAATTCAAATTCCATTGTACATGCTGATTGCATATATGCAAACAGTAATTCTGCTGTCCTATAACGACCTCTAAAGCATGCTTTACACCACCAAGATGTATTTTCCTCTCCTAGACTCCCCTACCCTCATCATGATTGAGCTTTGAATAGGTCCTTGGGCCCAAATTGAAGGAAGGCAGGCGCTGCTAGGGTACACAATAGTAGGTCTTTGTAGATAGAAAGTGCTCTTTGGTAAAAGGGCTAAATTGGTCATCAAAAAGAAAGGAGGACCAATGTACTCTTCATAAAGAGCTCCTTGGTCCTCTTTTCTTTTGATGACCTATTACTTACTTCCAATTCTCAGAGAGTCGATCAGCTGGGTTCAATCTCACTGTGCATAGCTCGGGGTAACACCTTTCATTGGCCGTGTTCACCATGCTATTACCATCAGACTTTTTTTCTTTCTCTGCACTTCAGTATTTGGATTGTGTCCAAAGTCACATGCATGCATAGTACATATGCCTACTTTTACAGGTGATTGAGAGATTGGCTTGCAGTCATGATAGTGTGATGATTTGACCTGTTGATGTGCACTTGAGCAAGGCACTTATCCAGAGCGACTTACAGGCGCAATTAGGGTTAAGAGCATCTGCTAATTGACTATAATGTATCAAAGGGGACATGTAAATGAGTGGTCTCTGTCAATGTTTCTGGTAAGATAACAGGTAATAAAAGGGTTTTAAAGGGTTAATAAAATGGTATTCATATGCAGACAAAAACAGCAGGTGGTGTGAGTACAAAGGCTATGAAGAATAATGTTTTTCTTATCATGACTCTAAACAGACTCTCAAAATAACAGATTTGCAATGCATCTGTTACTAAAAGTAGATTTGCCTCTGATTAGTTGGTTATGTTATTACATCAGTTATAGATTATAGAGGAATTGTAGACTGCTATCTATCAGTAACAGGTCCTGCATTTACCAATTTATACCCAACATGAGTAGAAAATAATATGCCAGTATCATATATTTCTTCTTTGTATTCCCATAATTCATCCGCCATTTTGTTCATATCAGATATCCAATAGATGATATGTGACTGCCTTCCACTGGCTTTTCTTCAGAAGAAAACAAAAATATCACAATTCTTCAATGTCAAAAAGATAAGCAATTTTCTAGAGCACAATGCTCGGTGGTGTGTGCCGGTGCATGCTGATTCAGTCGGGCTCCTCTTCAGAGAGCGAGCACTTACTGTGTGTGTGTGTTTGTTTTGGACACACACGCATCCAAATGGAATGATAAATCAGACCTGCACCAAATGCGATAATAACCATGCCAAGAGAACTGAGAGAGATGATCAGATTTACCAAAATCTCATCTCTCTCTCTCCCTCTCTCTCTCTCTCTGCTATGTATCAATTTGTTTTAAGTACATCCCTCTCTTCGTGGCTCGGGACGATTAGCAAAGAAAAATATGTGTTGGCCATATGTATTTGGGTCCATATGCCCAGATTAAGCAGGCCAACAGATGGAACTGGCTACATGATTCACTGCTTAATCCCTCAACTCAAAGCCCAGTTGAATGATCCCTCAAAGAAACTTATGAGATAAATAGCAGTGCCACTGCAATCTGAGGCATGGGGGAGACGGTGTGATTGTCATTTCCATCAGGCATTAGAGTGTGTGTGTGTGTNGTGTGTGTGTGTGTGTGTGTGTGTGTGTGTGTGTGTGTGTGTGTGTGTGTGTGTGTGTGTGTGTGTGTGTGTGTGTGTGTGTGTGAAGATGATGTCCTCGTAATAGTCTAAATCAATTCAGATAACACTTTAATGGCTTACTAATGCATCATGACACAAGTTGCAGATATATTGATGCACCTCTGTAAATGCCTCATCTAATCTTAATATCTTGTTGTTGTTTTTATGCTTCAACTAAAATGTTTTATGGCTAGCAGGGAGAAAGATTCCAAGACCTTCCAAACATCATTTTTTCCTGCTGCCAACTGATCTTTTGAAGCATTTACCCATTTCACATCCCCCTGGTCTGTGCTCATGAGAAATGACACTACATTTCAAAAAACATTACAGAATGCTGCTTTCTTTAATCAAATATGAAACCACAACAAAAATAAAATGCCAGTATTTTATTTTCCTTTCTCCACAATGCAAATGAAAGATTATTCATATGTTTTCCACCAGGAAAACTTTCGAAAGGCATTTCAACTTATTGTGTTTGATGCCAGGAAGAACATTGAGGAAGAGCTATCCATCTTCCACTAATTCCCCTGCAACCTCGTTTGGAGGGAACATTTCATTCCCGCCCAATTATTTATCGAGTCCTCTCTCTGCAGTTTTGTTCTGTTTACTCGTCTTCCCAGAGCTGAGACAAGACATTAGAGCAATCAAAAGTGTCTGGCTCCCCCTGATTTCTATGGGTGGTGAATGGGGACATATCTCACCAGGGAATGCAACAACTAATGACTGTACTGGTGGCTTTGGTCATGTCTGCTTCTATTTCAAATGTGAACATCTTGCAGGCCTGAAGAAAAAGAACATCCACAGTGCATGGTCCATAATTAAGCATAATCTGTCGCACATTGAGCTACCACTCTCAATCTGCCTCTTATTATGCAGCGAGCAGGAGATGAATATGAAAATGTGTAATTGGGAGGGAGGGAGAAGAATGCTCAGAGACAAATGTGGCCAATCAAGGCACTATCTTCTCTGTCAAAGTCGACGCCCCGAGGATTGAGAGACAATCAGGCTTTGAAAAGCTAGACTTAGCTGCCGTCTAACACTAATTTGAAGGAGAACATTACATCCTACACTAACCCACATAACGCTCAATGAAATATATTCATATTATATATTTTCTAATCAAGTAAGCATATATAGCTCTTGATGACATGGTAGACATTACCTTTACGATGATATACACCAGTCTTGAAAGCTACCACAGATTTGACAGACAGCTTTAACCTTTTTCCATGGGATCAGGAGAAACTCACCATCTAAGGAACCTTTAGTCGCTGTCCTAGATGCATCTAATCGCTTTCTATAGAGCGATAAAGTGCACACTCCACCAGGCAGTGGCTCTAAAAGTAATCCCACACCCAGATTCAATTCCCCATTAGAAATGGGTGACATGAAAAGAGGGTGTTCAGATAATCCATTGCGGCTGAATGGGCTCTGAACCACACTGTTCTCTGACAGCTCTATGTGTCCGAGAAAGACAGCTACAAATACCATTTTCATAATGCTGTGAAAACCAATATGTGTCCTTGTTCAGCTTTCCAGTAGAGATACAGGATCCTACACTACTGTAGGCCTATCTTTTTGGCTCTGGTGGTGTTACAGAAGCCTTCATGTTCCGATGAGGCTTGCTTACACGGATGTCTCTGTAGGCAAAGCTGGCATGCTGCTTGGGATAGATTGTGATCCAGTAATTATAATTCCCAGAAGAATGATGTGGTAAAATGCATCTCCACACTGTATTGACATATTCCTTCCATTCCTCACAAGCTGGGCTCTCTCTTAGATCAAACATCTCTCTTAGATCAAACAGACAATGCTAAGTGATTTGAACATTTACCATATCTTATTTTTATTTAGTGTACGTGGCAGCCTTTTCCACAAGTGTCCATTCCATATATCACTTCACCCTCCAAGGGATAGGGTGGTTCATATTAGAACACTCTCATTATTCTGTCTGTACAACCAATACACATCTGTTGAAGGAAATTTTATTTAAATTAGATTAATATTCATACAAAATCCTATTCCTACCATAGTGGACCAATCATGACTCAGGTATTATCAGGCTGATATGACACAGCAGATAGCACCCTTCTGCGAGCCATACATACAAGAGAAGTAATACCTAACTGAAACCAATTATCCCCACATGTTGAGATCTAGGTTGTTAGGCATTACCCAAGTGTTGAAGTCCCTTGGTGGGTAGTTCATCTCTAAGCTATTATCCCACTGTTCCATAGTGGGGACCCCCAGTGATTTTTATTTTTATATCTCAAACCTTAAAGCTTCTCATGTGCGGCGGTGGTGTGCATTATACCGATGGCCAGAGGGGGAAAAAGCACTACAATCAGGGCTTTCATTGTCATCAGACAACTAAAGCAGTAGCCATAAATCAAACAGCCACAGATATACAATTGAATTCCTGGATAATGTTGAACCGCCGAGGCCTTTAAACATATTATGGAATAAATCTTAATCCAATTGCCTTTTTTACTACAGAGGGCCATGTGGAAATCGATGAGGTTTTTATTTTGGCTTTCAATGGTGCTGCTTTGCTGCTTTCTATTCAGTACCGGTGTGGGCTGGATCTCTAAACACAGCAGGTGACATCAAGGCCAGAAATGATAAAGTGAAATCCGTGCCTATTTTAATGTACTGTGTGAATCAGCTGCCACAGGCAATAATGGAGTTCAGACAACACAGAGGGGCATTTATAAACATCGGTGGGATTGTTCCGAGCCGGAGTTCATAAAAATAGATGTGCGTGGTGGTGATGAATCTGATAGTTTCCCTGTTGATGTTCCCATACGTCCTTCACAGGGAATGATGAGAGAGGCTGTGTTGGAGAGATATATTCTATATATACTAATTTTGTTGTTGTGACAAATAGACAAGCGCTGACTAATCAGACTGACTCAGTGCTAATGTTCCCAGGTGTCTGTAAGACATATCTTGACATGAACTAGAGAGGATTGACAGTTGTGAATATTTACCTCCAAGTAATGGTGTGCTGGTCTTTTATACCTGTGCAAAGTGAAAAGTTTTACCAATCAACAATACCTTGCACAAATCATGGACAATCTCTGCAGAAAAGCAACTTCAAACCCTGACGTACTGTATTAACTGAAAACATAAAATGCAGGGTTTTCATAAAATAATGTCCCAACAACTTTGGAGAGTAATGCTGCATGATGAAATTGATCAAATGTGTTTCATTTACATACACAAGGACATTTTTTAAATGTAATTTCTGTATTTTAGACCTGAGAGGACATCACGTGTTGGTTGCTACGGAGGCCACCAGGCCTTTCTTAACCTGGGACACCAAGAACTCTCTTTGCTTTTTTACCTCTATCCAGCTGAGTGGAACTCTGTGCTCAGATACTGTACATAAATAAAGATGTAACATTTATATGCATCAAACATACTGGACATATCTGACCTTTCTATCCCTATGCCCATTATATTACTTTGTCCATTTAATATACAGGTAACTGCCAAAATAATGAGAGCGAGAGAGAGCGAGAGAGAGAGAGAGAGAGAGAGAGAGAGAGGGAAGTGTAGTTCCTTTCATCTGAAAATATGGGGGTTTTGTTTTTGGGGAATGTTGACTTTCTCCTTCCAGCGCAGTATGAGCTCTCTGGCACTCCTCAATTTCACTTAATAGCTTTGATCCCAAAAAAGTGTATTTCTCCTTTAACCTGTAGAACTACCGGTCAAAATATCACGATGACGAGAGAGGGAGAATTAGAGATGGGGCTAAGCATGGGCCGAACCCAGAAAGCCTCAACCATCCTCATTGTAATTCAGAACACAAAAATTGCCAAATTAATTTGAAGCTTCCCATAAAAGTATTTCAGATGGTAAAGCACTGATATTCACACTATATATTCGCATTAATTATAGTTGCAGTGTGTTTTTGAGCCGTATCTACTGTGTAATTGTTATGATCTTACAACTTTTAAAAGTGTTGACTCGGAAACGATCAGAGGTTGAAAAGCCTTTTGGTGAGTGTGATTTTGTATTTATTTATTTTTTATTTCACTTTTATTTAACCAGGTAGGCTAGTTGAGATTAAGTTCTCATTTACAACTGCGACCTGGCCAAGAATAAAGCAAAGCAGTTCAACACATACAACAACACAGAGTTACACATGAAATAAACAAACATACAGTCAATAATACAGTACAAAAAGTCTATAAACAGTGTGTGCAAATGAGGTAAGATAAGGGAGGTAAGGCAATAAATAGGCCATGGTGGCGAAGTAATTACAATATACCAAATAAACACTGGAGTGATTGATGTGCAGAAGATGAATGTGCATGTAGAGATACTGGGGTGCAAAGGAGCAAGATAAATAAATAAATACAGTATGGGGATGAGGTAGTTGGATGGGCTATATTACAGATGGGCTATGTACAGTTGCAGTGATCTGCGAGCTGCTCTGACAGCTGGTGCTTAAAGCTAGTGAGGGAGATATGAGTCTCCAGCTTCAGTGATTTTTGCAGTTTGTTCCAGTCATTGGCAGCAGAGAACTGGAAGGAAAGGTCGGCCAAAGGAGGAATTGGCTTTGGGGGTGACCAGTGAGACATACCTGCTGGAGGGCGTGCTACGGGTGGGTGCTGCTATGGTGACCAGTGAGCTGAGATAAGGTGGGGCTTTACCTAGCAGAGACTTGTAGATGACCTGGAGCCAGTGGGTTTGGCAACGAGTATGAAGCGAGGGCCAGCCAATGAGAGCGTACAGGTCGCAATGGTGGGTAGTGTATGGGGCTTTGGTGACAAAACGGATGGCACTGTGATAGACTGCATCCAATTTGTTGAGTAGAGNCGCAATGGTGGGTAGTGTATGGGGCTTTGGTGACAAAACGGATGGCACTGTGATAGACTGCATCCAATTTGTTGAGTAGAGTGTTGGAGACTATTTTTTAAATGACATCGCCGAAGTCGAGGATTGGTAGGATGGTCAGTTTTACGAGGGTATGTTTGGCAGCATGAGTGAAGGATGCTTTGTTGCGAAATAGTAAGCCGATGTGAGTCTGGAAGGAGAGTTTACAGTCTAACCAGACACCCAGGTATTTGTAGTTTTCCACAAATTCTAAGTCAGAACCGTCCAGAGTAGTGATGCTGGATGGGTGGGCAGGTCCGGGCAGTGATCGGTTGAAGAGCATGCATTTAGTTTTGCTTGCATTTAAGAGCAGTTGGAGGCAACGGAAGGAGAATTGTATGGCATTGAAGCTAATCTGGAGGTTAGTTAACACAGTGTCCAAAGAAGGACCAGAAGTATACAGAATGGTGTCGTCTGCGTAGAGGTGGATCAGAGTATCACCAGCAGCAAGAGCGACATCATTGATGTATACAGAGAAGAGAGTCGGCCCGAGAATTGAACCCTGTGGCACCCCCATAGAGACTGCCAGAGGTCCAGACAACAGGCCCTCCAATTTGACACACTGAACTCTATCAGAGAAGTAGTTGGTGAACCAGGCGAGGCAGACATTTGAGAAACCAAGGCTGTTTAGTCTGCCGATAAGAATGTGGTGATTGACAGAGTCGAAAACCTTGGCCAGGTCGATGAATACGGCTGCACAGTAATGTCTCCTATTGATGGTGGTTATGACATTGTTTAGGACCTTGAGCGTGGCTGAGGTGCACCCATGACCAGCTCTGAAACCAGATTGCATAGCGGAGAAGGTACGGTGGGATTCGAAATGGACGGTAATCTGTTTGTTAACTTGGTTTTCGAAGACCTTAGGAAGGCAGGGTAGGATAGATATAGGTCTGTAGCAGTTTGGGTCAAGAGTGTCTCCCCCTTTGAAGAGGGGGATGATCGCGGCAGCTTTCCAATCTTTGGGAATCTCAGACAATACGAAAGAGAGGTTGAACAGGCTAGTAATAGGGGTTGCAACAATTTCGGCAGATAGTTTTAGAAAGAGAGGGTCCAGATTGTCTAGCCCGGCTGATTTGTATGGGTCCAGATTTTGCAGCTCTTTCAGAACATCAGCTATCTGGATTTGGGTGAAGGAGAAATGGGGGAGGCTTGGGCGAGTTGCTGTCGGGGGTGCCGGGCAGTTGACCGGGGTAGGGGTAGCCAGGTGGAAAGCATGGCCAGCCGTAGAAAAATGCTTATTGAAATTCTCAATTGTGAATTTATCGGTGGTGACAGTGTTTCCTAGCCTCAGTGCAGTGGGCAGCTGGGAGGAGGTGCTCTTATTCTCCATGGACTTTACTGTTTCCCAGAAGTTTTTTGAGTTTGTGCTACAGGATGCAAATTTCTGTTTGAAAAAGCTAGCCTTAGCTTTCCTAACTGCCTGTGTATATTGGTTCCTAACTTCCCTGAAAAGTTGCATATCACAGGGGTTATTCGATGCTAATGCAATACACCACAGGATGTTTTTGTGCTGGTCAAGGGCAGTCAGGTCTGGAGTGAACCAAGGGCTATATCTGTTCCTGGTTCTACATTTTTTGAATGGAGCATGCTTGAGATGGTGAGGAAGCCACTTTTAAAGAATAACCAGGCATCCTCTACGGGATGAGGGTCGGGATGAGGTCAATATCATTCAAGGATTCCCCGGCCAGGTCGATTAGAAAGGCCTGCTTGCTGAAGTGTTTTAGGGAGCGTTTGACAGTGATGAGGGGTGGTCGTTTGACCACAGACCCATTACGAATGCAGGCAATGAGGCAGTGATCGCTGAGATCTTGGTTGAAAACAGTAGAGGTGTATTTGGCAGGCAGGTTGGTTAGGATAATATTTATGAGGGTGCCCGTGTTTACGGATTTGGGGTTGTACCTGGTAGGTTCATTGATAATTTGTGTGGGATTGAGGGCATCAAGCTTAGATTGTAGGATGGCCGGGGTGTTAAGCATGTCCCAGTTTAGGTCACCTAGCAGCACGAGCTCTGAAGATAGATGGGGGGCAATCAATTCACATATGGTGTCCAGGGCACAGCTGTGGGCAGAGGGTGGTCTATACCAAGTGGCAACGGTGAGAGACTTGTTTCTGGAAAGGTTGATTTTTAAAAGTAGAAGCTTGAATTGTTTGGGTGCAGACCTGAATAGTAAGACAGAACTCTGCAGGGTATCTCTGCAGTAGATTGCAACTCCGCCCCCTTTGGCAGTTCTATTTTGGCTGAAAATTTCAGGGTTTTTGGTGGTCTTCCTAAGCCAGGATTCAGACACGTCTAAGACATCCAGGTTGGCAGAGTGTGCTAAAGCAGTGAATAAAACAAACTTAGGGAGGAGGCTTCTAATGTTAACATGCATGAAACCAAGGCTTTTACGGTTACATAAGTCAACAAATGAGAGCACCTGGGGAATAGGAGTGGAGCTAGGCACTGCAGGTCCTGGATTAACCTCTACATCACCAGAGGAATAGAGGAGAAGTAGGATAAGGGTACGGCTAAAGGCTATAAGAACTGGTCGTCTAGTACGTTCGGAACAGAGAGTAAAAGGAGCAGGTTTCTGGGCGCGATAGAATAGATTCAAGGCATAATGTACAGACAATGGTATGGTAGTGTGTGAGTACATTGGAGGTAAACCTAGGCATTGAGTGGTGATGTGATCGCATATGTAGGAGGTGGAACTAAATGGTTGGTTAAGGCATATTGAGCAGTGCTAGAGGCTCTAGAGTGAAAATAAACAATAATCACTAACCAGAACAGTAATGGACAAGGCATACTGACATTAGGGAGAGGCATGCATAGCCGAGTGATCATAAGGGTCCAGTGAATGGTTGGGCTGGCTGGGGACACATCGATTCAGACAGATAGCAAGCTAGCAGAAGGGCCTTAGAGGGACGTCGCGATGGAGGAAAGTATGTTTTAGCCTCCTCGTGCGGTTCCGTCAATAGACCAGTCGTGATGGATTAGTAGGGTTCCGTGTAGCAGAGGGGTCCAGTCCTATTGGCAAATGGATCTATTCAACTAACAGTCCAATGTGCTCTAGACAGCTAGCGGGCCGCGGCTAGCAGGCTAGCAGATGGGCATTCAGGGGACGTCGCGACGGAGGGGCCTGTTGGAGAAAAAAAACTCTCGGTCAGATTACGTCAGTAGTCCAGTCTTGATGGATAAGCAGGGCTTTGTGTGGTTAAAGGGGCCCAGTCCGATTGGCAAAATAGAAATAGTGGCACGAGAAATTGGCCGATGGACCTATTAGCTAACAGTCCGATATGCTCTAGACAGCTAGCGGGCCGCGGCTAGCAGATCGGAATTCAGGGGACGTCGCGACGTAGGAGCCAGTTGAGTAACCCCCTCAGGCAGATTACTTCGGTAGTCCAGTCGTGAAGAATCGTCGGGGTTCCGTACCCCGTACAGGCAGTAAAAGGGGTCCAGGCCAGTTGGCAAAATAGGTATTGTAGCCCAGGAGTGGTTGATGGACCACTTCATCTAGCCGGGAGATGGGCCTAGCATGGGCTAGCTCCAGGATAATTGGTGCTTGCTTCGGGACAGAGACGTTAGCCAGGAGTAGTCGGATTCGGATTGCAGCTAGCTAGCTGTGATGATCCAGGTGAGAAGGTTGAAATGATCCAGTTGAGAAGGTTAAGAGCTTGCGGTAGGATTCCGGGGATATGGAGAGAAAATAGGTCCGGTATGCTCTGGTATGCTCTCTCCGAGGTAAAGGTAGCTGATGACCGCTAGCAGTGGTTAGCTGACTACTAGCTAGTAACTAGCTAGCTTCTGTTGGGGGATTCCGATTCAGAGGTAAAGAAAAATACTTTAGAAAAAAGCAGATCCACACCACATTGGGTGAGGCGGGTTGCAGGAGAGTGTTTTGAAGTTGAGGTTAAGAAAAATAGAAAAAAGATATGCGAAGAAAAATATATAAAAAGATATATACATGGGACACGACAAGACAAAGGACAAAGATGTAAGGTTGCTAAAAACAGAAGCTAAATTAATGTATCGCTACAGCAACAAATAATTACTATCCCGGATGGCCTGACAAATACATTTTTAAAAACTGTACATTTGGAATGGTTGATAGCAGGGTTATAGCATCACAATCCCTGCATTCCACTGGTAATGCCTGTTAACAGTTCAATTAGATTTAACAAGATTCATCCACTGTCCCACAGCCCAGCCAGTCATTCATAAACTTAATCTCCCCCAGAAAAAAAAACATCTAGCCATTTTTTCTCCATGCTACTAGGCTAGCATTTGGTTTGGAAACAGCAGGGTTAATATAAGCCTTGCTGTGTGCCTATCCGACCTGTGCAACATGTTTCAGTAATTTTTTGCGATCCCAACACTGCCATGCATATGAACGTGACGAGACTGCCAGCTTATCTGTTCCTGGCAAATATCAGGATCATTATAATGGATATATCCAAAGAAAAGGCAATAGAAACAAATGTAAAACAAACATAGTTTGCAGTCATTTCAGTTGCTTGATGTGATCATGTGTTAGCTTTAGTTGGCTAGCTAGCTAGCAAAGGAGAAGGAACGTTAACGTTATCCTTAACCTAGAGATCCTCCCGATCTTATTGACTCGACAATCAGCTGGTTGTTGCCTATTTATACATGATTTAGTAAATCATTATTTATTGAAGTTATTGTCTTTTGTCACTCTTGACCCTCTTGCTAGCCAGCTACATGCCAATTATTTGACATGGAAGTAATTTGTTATTTGTTTATACAGTAGCAACGTGGAGTTAACGGAATGAACGACTGGGTCAAAACATTTGAATACAATAAACGACCAGATGTCAAGTCCTGACCATAGAAAGCCTGTATTTTCTATGGTAGAGTAGGTCAGGGCGTGACTAGGGATGTTTAGTCTAGTTTATTATTTCTATGTGGGGTTCTAGGTTTATTTTTCGATGTTGGTGTTTGTGTATGATTCCCAATTAGAGGCAGCTGGTAATCGTTGTCTCTAATTTGGGATCATACTTAAGTTGCATTTTTTATTGTTTATGTTTAGTTGCCTGTTCGCACTGAATTGTCATCACGGTTCGTTTATTCTTTATTTGTTTTTGTATTGACTTAAGTTTCACTTTCATTAAAATATGTGGAACTCAACATACGTTGCGCCTTGGTCCGACCTTCATTATTACGAACATCGTGACAAAATATCCCATCTACAAAGGACCAAGAAGCGTGCCCGGGAGGTAATGGCATCCTGGTCTTTGGAGGGGATTAGGGAGAGAACATCCTGGACTTGGGACAACATAATGGCAGGAGAGAAGAGCCTGCCATGGAAGCAGGCGGAAGCTGTGAAGGAGGGACAGCGACGAAGTCCGGGAGGAATGCCACAGAAACCCCAATAAAAAAAAAAAAATTGGGGGGGGGGGCACATGGAGCAGTCGGCGGAGCCGAGGAGTGAACCAAAGCCAGTCTGGGAGAGGAAGGAGAATTTGGAGGAGAGAGAAATGGGAGAGTTGTTGAGTTGGTGGAGGATGCACGGATTTGGACTAAAGGAACGTGTTGTCAGTTTGGTGCCACCTGAGTCAGCTCCCCGTACTCGTTCTGAGAAGTGTGTTAAAGTTCAGAAAAAATTGATGCCGGCTATACGCACCAGGTCTCCAGTGCACCTTCACAGCCCAGTACGTCCTGTGCCAGCTCCTCGCACTTGCCGTGCGAAGTGTGTTAAAGGTCCGGTACCATTGATGCCGGCTATACGCACCAGGTCTCCAGTACGTCTCCACAGCCCGGTACGTCCTGTGCCTGCTCCTCGCACTCTCCCTCAAGTGCGCTTTCCCAGTCAGGTGCGTCCTGTTCATGCTCCTCGCACTCTCCCTCAAGTGTGCCTTCCCAGTCAGGTGCGTCCTGTTCCTGCTCCTCGCACTCTCCCTCAAGTGCGCTTTCCCAGTTAGGTGCGTCCTGTTCCTGCTCCTCGCACTCTCCTTGGAGTGCGTGTCCCCAGTCCAGTACGTTCTGTGCCTGCTCCTTGCACTCGCCCTGAGGTGCGTGTCACCAGCCCGGTACCACCAGTGCCGGCCCCATGCACCAGGCTGCCTGCGACGAGCCCCAGTCCAGCTTCCGGCGACAGTTCCTAGTCCAGAGCTTCCGGCGACAGTTCCCAGTCCAGAGCTTCCGGACGACAGTTCCCAGTCCAGAGCTTCTGGCGATGTTTCACGGTCTGGAACCTCCTGAGACGTCCACGGTCCGGAACCTCCTGAGACGGTCCACGGTCCGGAACCTCCTGAGACGGTCCAGGATCCGGAACCTCCTGAGACGGTCCAGGATCCGGAACCTCCTGAGACGGTCCAGGGTCCGGAACCTCCTGAGACGGTCCACAGTCCGGAACCTCCTGAGACGGTCCACGGTCCGGAACCTCCTGCGACGGTCAACGGTTCGAAACCTCTAGCTCCATGGCCAGAGCCTTCCCCTGCGCCGATGCCCAGTCTAAGCACCGCGTCCAGTCTAGCTCCAAGGCCAGAGTCTTCTTCTGCGTTGGTGCCCAGTCCAGGCACAGCGTCCAGTCCCGCTCCATGACGGGAGCCTTCCCCTGCGCCGATGCCCAGTCCAGACAAAGTGTTCAGCCTGGGTCCATGGCTGGATCCGCAGGATGAGCGGGTACTTCGTCCCACACCAGAGCCTCCCCCGATGCTGGCGGATGAGCGGGTACTTCGCTCCGCACCAGAGCCGCCACCGACACTAGACACCCCCCCTAACCCTCCCTTTTAGTTTCAGGTTTTGCCGTCGGGGTGTCCGCACCTTTGGGGGGGTACTGTCACGTCCTGACCATAGAAAGCCTGTATTTTCTATGGTAGAGTAGGTCAGGGCGTGACTACGGGTGTTTAGTCCAGTTTATTATTTCTATGTGGGGTTCTAGGTTTATTTTTCTATGTTGGTGTTTGTGTATGATTCCCAATTAGAGGCAGCTGGTAATCGTTGTCTTTAATTGGGGATCATACTTAAGTTGCATTTTTTCCACCTGTGGGTTATGGGATATTGTTTATGTTTAGTTGCCTGTTCGCACTGAATTGTCGTCACAGTTCGTTTATTCTTTATTTGTTTTTGTATTGACTTAAGTTTTACTTTCATTAAAATATGTGGAACTCAACATACGCTGCGCCTTGGTCCTACCTTCATTATTACGTACATCGTGCCACCAGCCTGTTTGGTTAGCAACTTCAGAACCTCAGAACTAACAAGTAGATTTTGCCCAGACTATATTGTCTGGTGACGGGATGAAATACAAATGTTTTAGTCATTAAAATAATGTTTTTAGTGAAAACATGCTGGCAACAGTTTTATAAAAGCAATAAGGCATGAGAACCCGGTAATTATTGTGTGATAGCTCCCTCCTAAAGGCTGTTTCCCGGCAATTGGTTTCGCATTGGGCCTAAGAACAGCCCTTAGTTGGGAGTTATCACAGGATAATCCCAGGGTTCTCATGCCTTATTACTTAAACACGCTGCTATGATTATATTTCAATAGATTGAATTTGATGGCTAGGCTAATTGAACACATTGAGGTTGTTGTGCTATGAACCCTGAAATGGATCTAATCACGACAATCTCTTAATTCCCTTTAATCTAGCGGTTTACAGGACATGATGCTGGAATCAGACCTGCAGGTGACTGGCCTGGCCACTTGTCTGGATCTAATCAACAATGTAATAGAATAACTACTGCTGATTAACACATCTGAGAGAGAGATCTTGCAGCTAAACTAATTTAGGCTCACATAATATACTGCAAATTAGAGGAGATAGAGAAAATAATGAGGATAACATTTTTAGTTGTATTACACTCAACTGTACTCAAGTGTTTTAAGTGACATCATTGGTCAAGAAGAGTGGAAACTGATAAAAGCGGAAAAGGCATCAGCAGCATCTGATCTTGCATTTAAATATACTCAGACAGGTATGGGAATAATGACAGAAAAATATCTTGTGAATAGGATGTTGGTGCCGTCTAAAGCAACTGCATTAGGCCTGCAATTTCATCATCTGCCAATAGAAACGTGTAGCTTTCTGGCTCACTTTTCTGTTGATTGATAAAACACTCGCTCTGTGTTGCATTCCATGCAAATCTAATTCATAACAACAACACTTTCAGACTACTCATAAGAATGAGAGGTGTCAAGGTCAAGACAAACATTCAGTAAAATTAAACAAATGTTACTGCCAATGCTCCAGCTGCCGCTTATTGTATCTCATCCATCTGCTGCTGTTCTGAATTCTCTAAGCAATAACTTCCACCGATGCCCTAAATAGAATAGGAATACGAATTTGCCTATGTTTACACAGCCAGCAAAATTCTGATCTTTTACCAACAATTGTTCTTTTGACCAATCAGATAAAATCTTTTGACAATAATTGGGAAATGCAGCCATTGAAATCCATTGAAATCTATCAGCCATTGAAATCTATCAGATCTGCAAAGCATATATTTGGACATACTGTATATTTACAAATATGCTATGTAATCTATAGTAGACATCCACTGGAACTCTAGGCATCTACCAGGCCTATATTTTTACATAATGTATGCTATGGTATCTATAGTATGCATTTCACATCTTTAGAAGCAGCAATATCTATATGATAGCTACAGTATGCATTAAACAGCTATGCTATCACCACAACACAATTAAAATCCATAGCATCTAATGGTACGCATTTAAAATCCATGGTGCAGTATATCTTCAGAACCATCTAAATCTATGATATCTGATATTACAATTAGCTCTGTATTCAATAACTAGCTAACACATTTGGAATCTATAGCATCTAATGGTACACATTCAAATTCCATGGTGCAGGATCTACGGCACTCATCCTTTCCTATCGTCTTCCTCCCCCGGGGTGAGGCGATGTGGGCAAGTCTCGGGGGACTCTGGCAGCCAGGCAAGCAGCGTCCCACACAGTGAATTAGTCAGTACTTAACCCCGACACTTCCTCTAGCTCCGTTCCTCCGTATAATTACCATCTCTCCCTGCCAGTAATTAACTAATCCCACAGTGGGGCTGATTATCCAAGGTTTGAGGAGGGAAGAGACAAGAAAACTCCCTCCCCAGATCAGCCCTCTTGATTCCCTAACTTACAGCTGAGCCTCTCTGACTTGACTGACTGGCTGACTCAGTTTCAGGGTGTGATTATAATTGGGGAGGCTGTTGCTGTTCCGAGGGGAAATGTTGTATTTTTTTATTTTTTTGCAGCACAATAAAAATGTCTCACAAACATTGCGGTGATGGCAAATATACAGTAGAGAGATGGTAAACCTTGCTCCCGGAGGATAAATATTTGGCGTCATGGAATAAAATCAGTCGTAGAGGGTAAGTGACCACAGATGAGTGCAGGGTTGGGAAGTTCCTGCAAGTGCTGAAAGGAGGGCTGGAGAGGAGGGGGCATCGTGTCGTAAAGGAGTCCCTGATTATTTATCACCTTGACTCTGACCTCTCTGTCAGCTTGTTTCTGTCTGCCCCCCCCCTCCCCCCTCATGACGCAGATTTACTGGTTTCCTCTGCCCCAGTCTCTGACTTGCCTAGTTAGATAAAGGTTAAATTTTAATTTAAAAAAATAAAAAATTATCTCGCTCTCCTTCACCTGCACATAGACACACTCCTGCCATCTTCCTTGTTCTTGCTCCCTAATGCCTTCTCTATTTCCCTCTCCCTCACTTTTTATTTCTCTCTCTCTCTCACCCCCTCTCTCTGCAGAATGTGGACAACTGCGGCTGCCCCCTGAATTAAACATTCCCCTCGCCTTGCCTCAGATCTGCCGACTGCATCTAAATGATCCACCCCTGCTCTATCTAATTACTGATGGATCATCCAGACTCATTCAACTTAGCCTGAGTGGGACAAAAGATTTGTCTTCTACCGGCACTTAAAACAAAGGGCCCAACAACACTCTCCAGACAGACTATTCACAATTAAACCTGTGAATGAGTTTGGCTCCTTTCAATGCCTCTCTTTTTGTCCTTATCAGATCAATAGGCATACTTTGTTATTTGGGCTAATAGCACATTGCATTAGGGTGGTGCACAACACTGTATGCATTACCAATGAAAGGACAAAATAAAGCATCAAAGGGATGGAGGGATGATAGCGACAGTAAAGGTGAACAACAAAAAATGGGAGTTGAAGAAAAGGTGTAGATTAAGTAAAGACTAGAGTGATATCTGTTTGATGAACAGTTTAAAGCCTAGGTTAACAAGGACATACTGTTTGCACATGGGAAGCCGAAGATCAGTGGTGAATGTATAACAATAATTTAAGGCTAATCAGGTGATCTCTGACAAGTCGATCTAATTAAACTGATGAAGAAATGTTCATTTATAGAAGTGCATAATCTCCATGCATTAGACAAATCACAGTATAACTGGTTGGCAAATAAATGAGCATGTCTTGTATCTCAAACCTACCCACCAAACATGGTCGATGTGCTGTGCTTGGTGTGAGTGTGAGGATATTGGTAGATGTGTGCTTCAATACTACTAATGTAAACTGTCCGTGATTATATCCGGTTCAATTCAGCCAATTAAAATTGTCAACGAACTTGGACATGATCCCACACTTGTTCATGAAAGCGCACTTAACAGAAGTCCAATGGCACGTTCTGATAATCAAAGCAACTAGATCACATGCATTAGACTGACTGGTCATATAGCTCACAGTGTAGAATGTCTAGCTCTTTGTGGTTGTTGCAGATTATGGCAAGGGTTTATATCTCGCATGAGTTTTTTTCCCCCCTTTGAAATGTAGAATTACATTTATTGTGTTAGTGTTAAGAAGTGACGTGCAGCCAACAGCTTGAAAATTAAGATAATGGTTTGCCAGGACCGCTAGTTAGTAGACTGGCGACGTCGAACGTGAGAAGTGGGAGTAGACGTGACAGTAGATTATAAAAATGCATATAAAACGTTGTAGGCCTACATTCAGGTGTACACGTCCATCAAGAGCTAAGTCTTTCTTCAGCCTTGCAGACAAACACACTGCTATGGCGTAATAGCGATATTGCATAGACTATATTACATGGACGTGTACACCTGAATGTAGGCCTACAATGTTTTATATGTATTTTTTATAATCATCTACTGTCACGTCTACTCCCACTCCTCCCCTCCGACGTTCGATGTCGCCGGTCTACTAACTAGCGGTCCTGGCAAACCATCATCACGCACACCTGGCAACCACCATTACACACACCTGCATCTCATCATCAGCCACACCTGGAATTCATTACTCCCTAATTACTTACCCATCATATAGCACTCCTTTGTTACTAGTCATCGGTTAGTTTTGTTCGTGTTTCCATGTCAGACGCTTCTCTTGGTTTGTAGAGTTCCATGTTCGTTGTTATTAAACTCACCAACTGCACCTGCTTCCTGACTCCCTGCGTCTATGTTACATCTACTTCGTCACATAGGGATTATTTGACTCGAGGACCAACAAGTGGAGTGTATTTTCCTCAAATAAAATGTTGCTGGGGGAATTGGCTGATGCACATTTTTTGAGACGGAGGTCCAAGTTAAAATGTTTCTAATGTTTGCAAGTATGGTACCGTTGTGTTTATGTATAGCAGCATTATACAAACTAAGTGAACGGCAAGTGTGTGACATGTGGATACTTGCACTGCACTGTTGAGCTTGCAAGAAGCATTTCACTGTACCGTTTACACCTGCTGTATCATGTGCAACTTTGAGATAGACCTGTGCCCTTAATGTGAAAGGCAACTGAACAAATAGGACATGGTCAAATTTATATGATGGATTGAGATCTAAAAGTTTACTGATGCCATCAGAACCAATCATAAAATGTGTTCATCTAAATACTGTAAGAGGATACAGATCCTAATGTGGTTGGTGACACACAAATATGACGATCCAGACAAGAAATTCACCTAGTCTAAACACATTTAACGATGCCATCAAATGGAATAAAGTGGATTAAGAGGAGTTAGTGAAATAGAGGGGGAAACCAAATCAGGAGTTAACTATGTTCATTCGCAACTTACGCTGACTATTATACAGTGTGTGTGAGAAAGAGAGAGAGATTGAGGATCTCTCTTTCTCCAGATGAAATATCCATGCAAAGATGAAGCTTGTCCTGAAAAGTGCTGAACACCAATTGCCAAAGTTGTTGAGTTAGGTGCTCCGGAGGCCTTCTGAGAAAATGGCATTTGTTGAGAAATAGGTCCAAGTCTGTCATTTATAAAATACAGCCCCACATCTCTTGAACTTGACGGCAGTTTAGGTGACGCCGTCAGCGCTGTATAAGCTAGGAATCAATCTGTGCCAGAAAACAATCTGTGCAAGGTGCTTTTTTTCTGTAATCACATTGATGACTACCACAAATCACAAGTTAGCGTTTCAGCAATGGGAAAATTGCGAAACTAAATTAGACAAAATAAGGCCACTTCTGATAGAGCTGCTGGAGTGGACATCTGAGTGATGCCTCGGGGTAATTTTTCTGTAGATCGTTGTGGAGGCTAATCGATTCAAACCCTGGATAGATTTTCAGTTGGTAATGAATCTTGGTCCAATGACAGTGTGAGGCAAGACTCCCCTTCGCACACCACAAACACCACATCCAAGATCAATCAATAAGCACCATCATGACATTTTCATAAACATTTTCATTTTTAATAACAACCTCCATCTCCCTCCTTTGATTACAGTAATGCTGATTCCCAGCCTTTAAAATGCATTAACGGACAGAGATTTGCATTTATATTGGATTTCTCTGCCACACAAGGACTTGAGATAGAGCCTGCGAACAATGACCACAGCAACATCATCTAAAAACACAGTCAACCCCATCATAGAGTACATACGCCACAGAGAGAGGAAGTCAAGGCCAGGCAAAAGCAGACCATTCTACCACTCACTCAAGCACGGATTGATCCCCAGTCAATAACGATTCAATCTACAAAACTGCAACATGCTACAACAGTGAAAGTGGCTTTATGGCATATTATGTATTTGGTACAGGTGGAGGCATACACACTCATGTATATCCAACATACAGTGCCTTGCAAAAGTATTCATTCCCCTTTGCATTTTTCCTATTTTGTTACATTACAACCAGTCATTTAAATAGATTTTTATTTGGATTTCATGTAATGGACATACACAAAATAGTCAAAATTGGTGAAGTGAAATTAAATAAATAACTTGTTTCAAAAAATTCTAAAAAATTTGAAACGGAAAAGTGGTGCGCGCATATGTATTCACCCCTTAGCTATTAAGCCCCTAAATAAGATCTGGTGCAACCAATTACCTTCAGTAGTCACATAATTAGTCAAATAAAGTCCACCTGTGTGCAATCTAAGTGTCACATGATCTGTCACATGATCTCAGTATACAGTGGGGAGAACAAGTATTTGATACACTGCCGATTTTGCAGGTTTTCCTACTTACAAAGCATGTAGAGGTCTGTAATTTTTATCATAGGTATCAAGGTACACTTTCAACTGTGAGAGAAACGGAATCTAAAACAAAAAACCCAGAAACATCAGAAAAATTTTGTATGATTTTTAAAGTAATTAATTTGCATTTTATTGCATGGACATAAGTATTTTGATACATCAGAAAGCCAGAACTTAATTATTTTTGGTACAGAAACCTTTGTTTGCCAATTACAGAGATCATACCGTTTTCTGTAGTTCTTTGACCAGGTTTGCGCCACACTGCAGCAGGATTTGGACCCACTCCTCCATTACAAGCACCTTCTCCAGATTTTCCTTCAGGTTCGGGGCTTGTGCTGGGGCAATACGGAACTTTCAGCTCCCTCCAAAGATTTTCTATTTTGGGTTCAGGTCTGGAGACTGGGCTAGGGCCACTCCGGATCCTTGAGATGCTTCTTTACGGAGGCCCCACTCCTTAGTTGCCCTGGCTGTGTGTTTTCGGGGTCGTTTGTCAATGCTGGAAGACCCAGCCACGACCCATCTTCAATGCTTCCTTACTGAGGGACGGAGGTTTTGTTGGCCCAAGATCGTCGCGATCCATGGCCCATCCCATCCTCCCCTCAAATTACGGTGCAGTCGTCCTGTCCCTTTGCAGAAAAAGCAATCCCCAAAGAATGATGTTTTTCCACCTCCATGCTTCCACGGTTGGGGATGGTGTTTCTTGGGTTGTCACTCATCCTTCTTCTTCTCTTCCAAACACGGCGAGTGGAGTTTAGACCAAAAGCTCTATTTTTGTTCTCATCAGACCCAATGACCTTCTCACCATTCCTCCTCTGGAATCATCCAAATGGTCATTGGCACATTCAGACCGGACCTGGTCAATGACTCTGAAGAGAGCTGGGACCACAGTCTCAAGAAAACCATTAGTACCACACTACGCCGTCATGGATTAAAATCCTGCAGACACACGCAAGGTCCCCTGCTCAAAGCCAGCGCATGTCCAGGCCGTCTGAAGTTTGCCAATGACCATTTGGATGATCCAGAGGAGGAATGGGAGAAGGTCATGTGGGTCTGATGAGACAAAAATAGAGCTTTTTGGTCTAAACTCCACTCGCCGTGTTGAGGAAGAAGAAGGATGAGTACAACCCCAAGAACACCATCCCAACCGTGAAGCATGGACTGGTGGAAACATCATTCTTTGGGGATGCTTTCTGCAAAGGGACAGGACGACTGCACCGTTTGAGGGGAGGATGGATGGGGCCATGGATCGCGGATCTTGGCCAACAACCTCCTTCCCTCAGTAAGAGCATTGAAGATGGGTCGTGGCTGGGTCTTCCAGCATGACAACGACCCGAAACACACAGCCAGGGCAACTAAGGGTGGCTCCGTAAGAAGCATCTCAAGGTCCTGGAGTGGCCTAGCCAGTCTCCAGACCTGAACCCAATAGAAAATCTTTGGAGGGAGCTGAAAGTCGTATTGCCAGCGCCAGCCCCGAAACCTGAAGGATCTGGAGAAGGTCTGTATGGAGGAGTGGGCCAAAATTCCTGCTGCAGTGTGCGCAAACCTGTCAAGAACTACAGAAACGATGATCTCTGTAATTGCAAACAAAGGTTTCTGTACCAAATATTAAGTTCTGCTTTTCTGATGTATCAAATACTTATGTCATGCAATAAAATGCAAATTAATTACTTAAAAATCATACAATGTGATTTTCTGGGTTTTTGTTTTAGATTCCGTCTCTCACAGTTGAAGTGTACCTATGATAAAAATTACAGACCTCTACATGCTTTGTAAGTAGGAAACCTGCAAAATCGGCAGTGTATCAAATACTTGTTCTCCCCACTGTATACTGAGATCATGTGACAGATCATGTGACACTTAGATTGCACACAGGTGGACTTTATTTGACTAATTATGTGACTACTGAAGGTAATTGGTTGCACCAGATCTTATTTAGGGGCTTAATAGCTAAGGGGTGAATACATATGCGCGCACCACTTTTCCGTTTCAAATTTTTTAGAATTTTTTGAAACAAGTTATTTATTTAATTTCACTTACCAATTTTGACTATTTTGTGTATGTCCATTACATGAAATCCAAATAAAAATCTATTTAAATGACTGGTTGTAATGTAACAAAATAGGAAAAATGCAAAGGGGATGAATACTTTTGCAAGGCACTGTATGTTGGATATACATGAGTGTGTATGCCTCCACTGTACCAAATACATAATATGCCATAAAGCCACTTTCACTGTTGTAGCATGTTGCAGTTTTGTAGATTGAATCGTTATTGACTGGGGATCAATCCGTGCTTGAGTGAGTGGTAGAATGGTCTGCTTTTGCCTGGCCTTGACTTCTCTCTCTGTGGCGTATGTACTCTATGATGGGGTTGACTGTGTTTTTAGATGATGTTGCTGTGGTCATTGTTCGCAGGCTCTATCTCAAGTCCTTGTGTGCAGAGAAATCCAATATAATGCAAATCTTGTCCGTTAATGCATTTTAAAGGCTGGGAATCAGCATTACTGTAATCAAAGGAGGGAGATGGAGGTTGTTATTAAAAATGAAAATGTTTATGAAAATGTCATGATGGTGCTTATTGATTGATCTTGGATGTGGTGTTTTGTGTGCGAAGGGGAGTCTTGCCTCACACTGTCATTGGACCAAGATTCATTACCAACTGAAAATCTATCCAGGGTTTGAATCGATTAGCCTCCACAACGATCTACAGAAAAATTACCCCGAGGCATCACTCAGATGTCCACTCCAGCAGCTCTATCAGAAGTGGCCTTATTTTGTCTAATTTAGTTTCGCAATTTTCCCATTGCTGAAACGCTAACTTGTGATTTGTGGTAGTCATCAATGTGATTACAGAAAAAAAGCACCTTGCACAGTTGTTTTCTGGCACAGATGATTCCTAGCTTATACAGCGCTGACGCGTCACCTAAACTGCCGTCAAGTTCAAGAGATGTGGGGCTGTATTTTATAAATGACAGACTTGGACCTATTTCTCAACAAATGCCATTTTCTCAGAAGGCCTCCGGAGCACCTAACTCAACAACTTTGGCAATTGGTGTTCAGCACTTTTCAGGACAAGCTTCATCTTTGCATGGATATTTCATCTGGAGAAAGAGAGATCCTCAATCTCTCTCTCTTTCTCACACACACTGTATAATAGTCAGCGTAAGTTGCGAATGAACATAGTTAACTCCTGATTTGGTTTCCCCTCTATTTCACTAACTCCTCTTAATCCACTTTATTCCATTTGATGGCATCGTTAAATGTGTTTAGACTAGGTGAATTTCTTGTCTGGATCGTCATATTTGTGTGTCACCAACCACATTAGGATCTGCCTCTTACAGTATTTAGATGAACACATTTTATGATTGGTTCTGATGGCATCAGTAAACTTTTAAGATCTCAATCCATCATATAAATTTGACCATGTCCTATTTGTTCAGTTGCCTTTCACATTAAGGGCACAGGTCTATCTCAAAGTTGCACATGATACAGCAGGTGTAAACGGTACAGTGAAATGCTTCTTGCAAGCTCAACAGTGCAGTGCAAGTATCCACATGTCACACACTTGCCGTTCACTTAGTTTGTATAATGCTGCTATACATAAACACAACGGTACCATACTTGCAAACATTAGAAACATTTTAACTTGGACCTCCGTCTCAAAAAATGTGCATCAGCCAATTCCCCAGCAACATTTTATTTGAGGAAAATACACTCCACTTGTTGGTCCTCGAGTCAAATAATCCCTATGTGACGAAGTAGATGTACATAGCCGCAGGAGTCAGGAAGCAGGTGCAGTTGGTGAGTTTAATAACAACGAACATGGAACTCTACAAACCAAGAGAAGCGTCTGACATGGAAACACGAACAAAACTAACCGATGACTAGTAACAAAGGAGTGCTATATGATGGGTAAGTAATTAGGGAGTAATGAATTCCGGTGTGGCTGATGATGAGATGCAGGTGTGTGTAATGGTGGTTGCCAGGTGTGCGTGATGATGGTTTGCCAGGACCGCTAGTTAGTAGACCGGCGACATCGAACGTCGGAGGGAGGAGTGGAGTAGACGTGACAGTAGATGATTATAAAAAATACATATAAAACATTGTAGGCCTACATTCAGGTGTACACGTCCATGTAATATAGTCTATGCAATATCGCTATTACGCCATAGCAGTGTGTTTGTCTGCAAGGCTGAAGAAAGACTTAGCTCTTGATGGACGTGTACACCTGAATGTAGGCCTACAACGTTTTATATGCATTTTTATAATCTACTGTCACGTCTACTCCCACTTCTCACGTTCGACGTCGCCAGTCTACTAACTAGCGGTCCTGGCAAACCATTATCTTAATTTTCAAGCTGTTGGCTGCACGTCACTTCTTAACACTAACACAATAAATGTAATTCTACATTTCAAAGGGGGAAAAAAAACTCATGCGAGATATAAACCCTTGCCATAATCTGCAACAACCACAAAGAGCTAGACATTCTACACTGTGAGCTATATGACCAGTCAGTCTAATGCATGTGATCTAGTTGCTTTGATTATCAGAACGTGCCATTGGACTTCTGTTAAGTGCGCTTTCATGAACAAGTGTGGGATCATGTCCAAGTTCGTTGACAATTTTAATTGGCTGAATTGAACCGGATATAATCACGGACAGTTTACATTAGTAGTATGAAGCACACATCTACCAATATCCTCACACTCACACCAAGCACAGCACATCGACCATGTTTGGTGGGTAGGTTTGAGATACAAGACATGCTCATTTATTTGCCAACCAGTTTTATACTGTGATTTGTCTAATGCATGGAGATTATGCACTTCTATAAATGAACATTTCTCATCAGTTTAATTAGATCGACTTGTCAGAGATCACCTGATTAGCCTTAAATTATTGTTATACATTCACCACTGATCTTCGGCTTCCATGTGCAAACAGTATGTCCTTGTTAACCTAGGCTTTAAACTGTTCATCAAACAGTATCACTCTAGTCTTTACTTAATCTACACCTTTTCTTCAACTCCCATTTTTTGTTGTTCACCTTTACTGTCGCTATCATCCTCCATCCCTTTGATGCTTTATTTTGTCCTTTCATTGGTAATGCATACAGTGTTGTGCACCACCCTAATGCAATGTGCTATTAGCCAAATAACAAAGTATGCCTATTGATCTGATAAGACAAAAAGAGAGGCATTGAAAGGAGCCAACCTATTCACAGGTTTAATTGTGAATAGTCTGTCTGGAGAGTGTTGTGCCCTTTGTTTTAAGTGCCGGTAGAAAGCAAATCTTTGTCCCACTCAGGCTAAGTTGAATGAGTCTGGATGATCCATCAGTAATTAGATAGAGCAGGGTGATCATTTAGATGCAGTCGGCAGATCTGAGGCAAGCGAGGAATGTTTAATTCAGGGGCAGCCGCAGTTGTCCACATTCTGCAGAGAGAGGGTGAGAGAGAGAAGAATAAAAGTGAGGAGAGGAAATAGAGAAGCATTAGGGAGCAAGAACAAGAAGATGCAGAGTGTTCTATGTCAGGTGAAGGAGAGCGGATAATTTTTTATTTTTAAATTAAAATTTAACCTTTATCTAACTAGGCAAGTCAGAGACTGGGCAGAGGAAACCAGTAAATCTGCGTCATGAGGGGGAGGGGGCAGACAGAACAAGCTGACAGAGAGGTCAGAGTCAAGGTGATAAATATCAGGACTCCTTTACGACACGATGCCCCCTCCTCTCCAGCCCTCCTTTCAGCACTTGCAGGACTTCCCAACCCTGCACTCATCTGTGTCACTTACCCTCTACGACTGATTTATATCCATGACGCCAAATATTATCCTCCGGAGCAAGGTTTACCATCTTCTACTGTATAATTCCATCACCGCAATGTTGTGAGACATTTTTATTGTGCTGCAAAAAAATAAAAAATACAACATTTCCCTCGAACAGCAAACAGCCTCCCAATTATAATCACACCCTGAAACTGAGTCAGCCAGTCAGTCAAGTCAGAGAGGCTCAGCTGTAAGTTAGGAATCAGAGGGCTGATCTGGGGAGGAGTTTTCTTGTCTCTTCCCTCCTCAAACCTTGGATAATCAGCCCCACTGTGGATTAGTTAATTACTGGCAGGAGAGATGTAATTATACGGAGGAACGAGCTAGAGGAAGTGTCGGGGTTAAGTATGACTAAATTCACTGTGTGGGACGCTGCTTGCCTGGCTCCAGAGTCCCCCGAGCTTGCCCACATCGCCTCACCCCGGGGGAGAAGACGATAGGAAAGGATGAGTGCCGTAGATCCTGCACACATGGAATTTGAATGTGTACCATTAGATGCTATAGATTCCAAATTGTGTAGCTAGTTATTGAATACAGAGCTAATTGTAATATCAGATATCATAGATTTAGATGGTCTGAAATATACTGCACCATGGATTTTAAATGCGTACCATTAGATGCTATGGATTTTAATTGTGTTGTGGTGATAGCATAGTTTTAATGCATACTGTAGCTATCATAAGATATTGCTGCTTCTAAAATGTGAAATGATACTATAGATACCATAGCATACATTATGAAAAATATAGGCTGGTAGATGCCTAGAGTTCCAGTGGATGTCTATCTAGATTACATAGCATATTTGTAAATATACAGTATGTCCAAATTATATGCTTTGCAGATCTGATAGATTTCATATGCTGATAGATTTCAATGGATTCAATGGCTGCATTTCCCAATTATTGTCAAAAGATTTTATCTGATTGGTCAAAAGAACAATTGTTGGTAAAAGATCAGAATTTTGCTGGCTGTGTAAACATAGGCAAATTCGTATTCTATTCTATTTAGGCATCGGTGGAAGTTATTGCTTAGAGAATTCAGAAACAGCAGCAGATGGATGAATACAATAAGCGGCAGCTGGAGCATTGGCATAACATTTGTTTAATTTTACTGAATGTTGTCTTGACCTTGACACCTCTCATTCTTATGGAGTATGAAGTGTTGTTGTTATGAATTAGATTTGCATGGAATGCAACACAGAGCGATGTTTATCAATCAACAGAAAAGTGAGCCAGAAAGCTACACGTTTCTATTGGCAGATGATGAAATTGCAGCCTAATGCAGTTGCTTTAGACGGCACCAACATCCTATTCACAAGATATTTTTCTGTCATTATTCCCATACCTGTCTGAGTATATTTAAATGCAAATCAGATGCTGCTGATGCCTTTTCCGCTTTTATCAGTTTCACTCTCTTGACCAATGATGCACTTAAAACACTTGAGTACAGTTGAGTGTAATACAACTAAAAATGTTATCCTCATATTTCTCTATCTCCTCTAATTGCGTATATTATGTGAGCCTAAATTAGTTTAGCTGCAAGATCTCTCTCTCAGATGTGTTTAATCAGCATAGTTTTCTATTACATTGTTGATTAGCCAGACAAGTGCCAGGCCAGTCACCTGCAGGTCTGATTCCAGCATCATCCTGTAACCGCTAATTAAGGGAATTAAGAGATTGTCGTGATTAGATCCATTTCAGGGTCATAGCACAACAACCTCAATGTGTTCAATTAGCCTAGCCATCAAATTCAATCTATTGAAATATAATCATAGCGCGTGTTTTAATAATAAGGCATAGAACCTGGGATTATCCTTGTGATAACTCCCAACTAAGGGCTGTTCTTAGGCCCAATGCGAAACAATTGCGGAAACAGCCTTTAGGAGGGAGCTATCACACAATAATTACCGTTCCATGCCTTATTGCTTTTATAAAACTGTTGCAGCATGTTTTCACTAAAAAACATTATTTTAATGACTAAAACATTTGTATTTCATCCCGTCACCAAGACAATATAGTCTGGGCAAAATCTACTTGTTAGTTCTGAGGTTCTGAAGTTGCTAACCAAACAGGCTGTGCACGATGTACGTAATAATGAAGGTAGGACCAAGGCGCAGCGTATGTTGAGTTCCACATATTTAATGAAAGTAAAACTTAAGTCAATACAAAAACAATAAAGATAAACGAACTGTGACGACAATTCGTGCGAACAGGCAACTAAACATAAAACAATATCCATAACCCACAGTGGAAAAAATGCAACTTAAGTATGATCCCCAATTAAAGACAACGATTACCAGCTGCCTCTATTGGAATCATACACAAACACCACATAGAAAAATAAACCTAGAACCCCACATAGAAATAATAAACTGACTAAACACCGTAGTCACGCCCTGACCTACTCTACCATAGAAAAAATACGGCTTTCTATGGTCAGGACGTGACAGTACCCCCCAAAGGTGCGGACACCCCGACGGCAAACCTGAAACTAAAAGGGAGGTTAGGGGGTGTCTAGTGTCGGTGGGCGCTCTGGTGCGGAGCGAGTCCCGCTCATCGCCAGCATCGGGGAGGCTCTGTGTGGACGAAAGTACCCGCTCATCCTGCGATCCAGCCATGGACCCAGGCTGAACACTTGTCTGGACTGGGATCGCGCAGGGAAGGCTCCCGTCATGGAGGGACTGGACGCTGTGCCTGAGCTGGCACCAACGCAGAAGAAGACTCTGCCTTGGCTAGACTGACGCGGTGCTTAGACTGGGCATCGGCCGCAGGGGAAGCTCTGCCATGAGCTAGAGGTTTCGAACGTGACCGTCGCAGGAGGTTCCGGACCGTGGACCGTCTCAGAGTTCCGGACTGTGGACCGTCTCAGGAGGTTCCGGACCCTGGACCGTCTCAGGAGGTTCCGGATCCTGACCGTTCAGGAGGTTCCGGACCGTGACGCGTCTCGAGGTTCCGGACGTGACGTCTCAGGAGCGGCCGTGGACGTCTCAGGAGGTCAGACGTGACATCGCCAGAAGCTCTGGACTGGAACTGTCGTCCGGAAGCTTGGACTGGGAACTGTCGCCGGAAGCTCTGGACTAGGACCTGCCGCCGGAAGCTGACTGGGGCTCGTCGCAGGAGCCTGTGGGCATGGGCCGGCACTGGTGGTACCGGGCTGGTGACACGCACCTCAGGGCAGTGCAGACAGGGCACAAGAACGTATGGAACTGGGGACAACGC
>NC_036844.1:21271838-21344774 GCF_002910315.2 Salvelinus sp. IW2-2015
GGGCCCTTGCGTGTGCTGCAGGATTTAATCCATGACGGCGTAGTGTGGTATAATGGTTTTCTTTGAGACTGTGGTCCCAGCTCTCTTCAGGTCATTGACCAGGTCCTGCCGTGTAGTTCTGGGCTGATCCCTCACCTTCCCCATGATCATTGATGCCCCACGAGGTGAGATCTTGCATGGAGCCCCAGACCGAGGGTGATTGACCGTCATCTTCAACTTCTTCCATTTTCTAATAATTGCGCCAACAGTTGTTGCCTTCTCACCAAGCTGCTTGCCTATTGTCCTGTAGCCCATCCCAGCCTTGTTCAGGTCTACAATTTTATCCCTGATGTCCTTACAACAGCTCTCTGGCTTGGCCATTGTGGAGAGGTTGGAGTCTGTTTGATTGAGTGTGTGGACAGGTGTCTTTTATAAACAGGTAACGACAGTTCAAACAGGTGCAGTTAATACAGGTAATGAGTGGAGAACAGGAGGGCTTCTTAAAGAAAAACTAATAGGTCTGTGAGAGCCGGAATTCTTACTGGTTGGTAGGTGATCAAATACTTATGTCATGCAATAAAATGCAAATTAATTACTTAAAAATCATACAATGTGATTTTCTGGGTTTTTGTTTTAGATTCCGTCTCTCACAGTTGAAGTGTACCTATGATAAAAAGTACAGACCTCTACATGCTTTGTAAGTAGGAAAACCTGCAAAATCGGCAGTGTATCAAATACTTGTTCTCCCCACTGTATATATACACCTGTTCTGAAAGGCCCCAGAGTCTGCAACACCATTAAGCAAGTGGCACCACCAAGCAAGCGGCACCATGAAGACCAAGGAGCTCTTCAAACAGGTCAGGGACAAAGTTATGGAGAAGTACAGATCAGGGTTGGGTTATAAAAAAATATCTGAAACTTTGAACATCCCAAGGGGCACCATTAAATCTATTATTAAAAAATTGAAAGAATATGGCACCACAGCAAACCTGCCAAGAGTGGGCCACCCACCAAAACTCATGGACCATGCATGGAGGGCATTAATCTGAGAGACAACAAAGAGACCAAAGACAACCCTGAAGGAGCTGCAAAGCTCCACAGTGGAGATTGGAGTATCTGTCCATAGGACCACTTTGAGCCGTACACTCCACAGAGCTGGGCTTTACAGAAGAGTGGGCAGAAAAAAAGCCAATGCTTAAAGAAAAAAATAAGCAAACACGTTTGGTGTTCGCCAAAAGGAATGTGGCAGACTCCCCAAACATATGGAAGAAGGTACTCTGGTCAGATAAGACTAAAATTGAGCTTTTTGGCATCAAGGAAAACTCAATGTCTGGCGCAAACCCAACACCTCTCATCACCCCGACAACACCATCCCCACAGTGAAGCATGGTGGTGGCAGCATCATGCTGTGAGGATGTTTTTCATTGGCAGGGACTGGGAAACTGGTCAGAATTTAACGAATGATGGATGGCGCAAAATACAGGGAAATTCTTGAGGGAAACTTGTTTCAGTCTTCCAGAGATTTGAGACTGGGACGCAGGTTCACCTTCCAGCAGGACAATGACCCTAAGCATACTGCTAAAGCAACACTCGAGTGGTTTAAGGGGAAACATTTAAATGTCTTGGAATGGCCTAGTCAAAGCTGAGACCTCAATCCAATTGAGAATATGTGGTATGACTTAAAGATTGCTGTACACCAGCGGAACCCATCCAACTTGAAGGAGCTGAAGCAGTTTTGCCTTGGAGAATGGGCAAAAATCCCAGTGGTTAGATGTGCCAAGCTTATAGAGACATACCCCAAGATACTTGCAGCTGTAATTGCTGCAAAAGGTGGCTCTACAAAGTATTGACTTTGGGGGGTGAATAGTTATGCATGCTCAAGTTTTCAGTTTTTTTTGTCTTATTTCTTGTTTATTTCACAACAAACATATTTTGCATCTTCAAAGTGGTAGGTATGTTGTGTAAATCAAATGATACTCACGCCCCCAAAATCTATTTTAATTTCAGGTTGTAAGGCAACAAAATAGGAAAAATGCCACGGGGGTGAATACTTTCGCAAGCCACTGTATAATATGCATAGAAGGGAGAAAAAGGGCACTTTCGTCGCAGCCGATTCCTTAACCAATGCATTCCAATTACTCTTAGGGAAGGAAGACACACACCTCCGGGGGTGGGGTAAGTGTAGCAACATAGTGTTTCTTTGCTCCATGTGATGGTGACCTTTCCGTTGTGCCAAACAAGCACAAGTGCGTCCTAAATGTGTGTGTTTGGCGTGCAGAATGAGGCACGTTGCAGAGGTTATTAAAAACGAGAGAGATTTGTTTGTTGCTGATCAGGTTGGCATTGTCCAACGGTCCGCCTTGGGATAATCTCTCTTGATAAGGGAGGCAGAGAGGGATGCTTTGTCTCCCTGTAAGTCTGATTCAACCACTTTCTAACCAGTAAATCGCAAAGACAGCGGAAGCCCTGGGGAAATTTACAAAGCTATTCACTTCTCATTGCCAGTTAGCATCTGCTGCCGATTCTTTATTTATTTCTCAACTTACTTACTTGGGAGACAAAAAGGGAGACAAAAAGAGGTGGAAAAGGAGTCATATGTGACATTGTAACTGTCTCTGTAGCTAAGGTTTTTGGGAACCTGAGGGTGAGAGCATAGGAGAACGAAGACAGCTTTATCATTTTTACCTTTTTACCAAGTGTGATTGGAATAATCTATGACCATGGGAGCGTTTATGCCAATTTCACAGCTGGATACTTTCATAGATAATTGGATAGTTTTCACAACACATTGTACATTTTTGCAAAAGCTAATTTCATATTACCTCCACTAGTTTGGGTGAGATGTGCAAACAGGGTGAATAATAATAATTTTTGTATTGGCAGTAGACTGGCAGTATATGTTTATGTACTATATCATCCTGTGCATGTACATAAAAGGCTCAGACAAGTAATTACCACAATAATTCACTGTAAACGTATTCGTTGTATAGGAAAACACATCGTGTTTGATGGTGGATCTGGAGGGCATGGCTGCCCTTTGTTAAATACAGCCCACTCTTCATCAAAATGAAGGATATGTATAACACAAAACAACTAAACCGAATGTAGATTTTCCTTTGAATCCATCCAGTTGACAGATGACTCAGATCGGTTTGTCTGACAGTGGCCCAGATGTGTAACAGATGTGATTGCAGATTTCTACTTTTCATTTTTAATGAGAAGTGTAATGGATTTCACTCCGTATAGATGCAAGATTTAATTGTCTTGTCACAAGCAAGGCAATACCTTGCACTGACAGCTGAATTCGATGTCTCCTACTGTTTGATAGGTAACCAAGACGTGAGGAGGTAGTCGAGCTAGCCTGCTTCTGCAACCTTTGTGTTGTAGTGCCAGAGACTCTGTTCCCCAGGCAAATACATAATGCCTGAGCCTCCTCTTCTGATTCTTTCATTAATCGAACGAGCATCATAAGCCACACACACGACAGCAGCATGGGGCCATGGATGGCTGTGGGGAAACGTGTTAGTCTGAGATTCCTGCCTCTGTATACCATCCAGGCTGTCAAGCTACATATTATGTAAATGCTCTGTTTACATGTGACAATATAAAGACAGCAAACCCAGTGGGGACCAGAGGCTACTGGGGCGATCTATGAAATGAGGAGGGAAAGAACAGAGAGACCCTGTTTAACCGTACCGCTAAATGAATGTAACATGTTGATGAGTCTCTCTTGTCTTGGTCTCCCTATCACTCTCGCTCTCTCTCCCCTTTCTCTCTCTAGGATTTTGGACTGCAGAGCAGGAAAAACTAAGCACACACCTCTAAAGGGGAAGCTCCTAGGTACAGTATGTACTTGCTGTACCTTGTCAGTCAATTGTAAGGAGATTTGCAATGCAAAGACAGCAGGAAATAGAAGGATGATATTTGAAATCCAACACCGACAGATCATGTATTTCACAACACGTAATGTAGCAGGGAGGAAAGAATACTACATGAACGCTGATGCCTGTCAAGAGAATGCCAACCATATCCCATTACAAAATGCTAGCTAGAATCCTTGACAACTATGCCATACTTCTAGAATACGAAGTAAAGTTGTGTGTGCTTGTGTGTTTGACATATTTGTCAATATCATGTTGCCGATTTATTCTCTCAAGACAAAAACACAACCAGACATGGAAAACAAGAATTAGAAACGACAATGATTGCATACTACATTGACCTCCCTTCCTCAAGCCAGGCTTAACATTTAACTTGTGCCGTTTGGGTCTTCATTGTCAAACACACACAGTAGCCCTGAATAGATCGCTACCACATGTCTACACATTTGCATAATCATAATAATAATGCCAGCACTTAACTAAAATATACAGCGCCAGTATCAATGCAGTGCTTAGATGTTTTATTTCATCCAGACTGCCAAGCCATGCAGCTTTTGTCTATCGTTTTAATATAGACGCTTTTTATACACAGCTATTCAGTAGAGTCTGAGAGGCCAATCAGAGAGAGGATGGCTGTGACTCCATCTCTGTCACATTGCAGCTGTCTATCCTCTTAACATCACTATTTAATTGGGGAATGATTAGCTGAGCCACAATGTGTGAGGCAAATAACTACAATGGCTGGTGGTTGCATAACGTATTTATAACACCCCCTGCCTCTAAGCAGACACACAGCCTAACAGACAGCACAGCCACTCCATAACGTAACACACACAGCACAGCCACTTTCTTGTGTGTGTGTGGTACAATAACTCTGTAAAAAGGGTGCACTTTCACACAAAACTTGTACACAGTACACCTTTGCGCGGTCTCTTCCAAAGAGACTCAAAATAGAGACTCAAAATAGAAAAAAAACATTTAGCCAGAGAGTGTCTTTAAAACCTCTGCAACATCAGCACCACCCAAATGCACAAATTAAAGTGAACTCACCTATAAATTTTATATCTGGTTGTAAATCCTTGGCGGAATCTTTCCACAAAGGAGAGGTAACTCCGAGAGTGGTGGAAAGGTCCGCGGTCGGAGATGAGCCAATCAAACTGCTTAGTGACATGTTGATCGGCAGCGGACAGGTCCTGGCGGGAAGACTGAACTGTTATATGGTCCCATATAAACAGGAAGCAGATGACCTCAATAAACCTCCAGTTCATGCTTTTCTTTCAGCCGCTCTCTGTTCATTCTCGCTCCATTATGTGGAGACCTGTGGAAAGACAGAGAGAAAGAGGGGGAAGAGAGAGGGGGGGGAAATATATTTACATGACGAGTCTATTTTAAAAATACTGGGGCGTCAGCGAAACAGACTTAATAGAATTAGGCTAATCGGCATTGACGGAAAACGAACAAGACAGTGTCACCGAAAGACTGTTTTCGATGTGATATGATTTGTGGATTTATTTATGTTGTTCTTTTTCCCCCCAAATCTCAAGCCCCTCGTATCCTCCTCCCAGTCAGGGTCCAGATTGCAGCTTTCCATACTAACGAGGAATGTTGCCCTTTCAGCAGATGAAAATGAATTACATCCCTGGATGTGTGGCCTTCTCTTTCTCCAGACTAATTGGTGCCATGATAAGTTCAGACAAGGTTAAGAGGCTGCTTTATGATAAGTTGTGACATGGAGCTGGTTTACGTGGGGAAGCATCATCTGATGTTCCCTCAGGAAATAAATTGCTAGGCAAAATGTTGCCAATCGACGGGCGATATGATGGATCGTTTGAACACTTCAGTGGTGCTGTATTCAATATGGCGTGATTGGTGTGATATCCTTAAATGAGCATTCACTTGAGATACATTGGTTATCTGAAGATATATTGGTTAAGTGAACATGGGAATTGGTGGTCCAAAGTGTATTGACATGGCAATGCAGATTTGAAGGCGAACCTCTGTCCAATCAATAATGTAAAGCCAATGTATCAGAGGAATTGGACACATTGGCAATACATGGATGAGTACAGCATGCAAGGTTCTCCAAAAGCAAACCTCAGCGAAGTTAACAATGATTTATAATGATATTGATTGGCAAGTGACCTCGAGAGTCTGTTAGACAGATCTCAGGTCAGACTGGACAAGTCTTGTTTTCAGATCACATACTATGATGACCATGCAGCACTAATTATATCTACCCAGTCTTATACACATGACATACAAATGAACAGACTGGGCGCAAATAAGTGTACATGCATCCAAAAGGGATAGCCATAATTTTGCACAATGTACAACCACCCAGAAGATAATAATACATGTGTGTCTAATTCCCATGTGACAATGTGTCTGTGAGCTTTCAGGTTGGGACATTTCCCTCTATTTCTCCAGACACAAACAGACTGATTGTTTGGTACAAACATGTCTAACCAAACTCCTAATCCCATTCAACATCATGCTTTATATTGTAGTGAACGGAGGGAGCGGGAAGTGACATGTGCCATGTTGATCGGCGAAGTCTCCAGTGTGAAAGGCAAATAACCTACGCATCGCGCCAATACGGTTAATCCACTTGATGGGAATTGTAACGTGGCTCGGTACATTGCACCCTCTGAAAGATGCACGTCCCTGTGCTTCTACTAGCCTCAGCCCACTCACACATCCGGGGCAGTGAGTTCAGATGGCCTCACAGCTGGTATCCCTCTTCTGACACCGATACAGAGAACATAGGAAGTGGGAAGCAAACCTGGGACTCAGGCGTGAAAGGCAATAACCCTTCGCGCCAATCGGGTTAAACCACTTGGCGGAAATTGTAACGTGGCTCATATAGCAAGGATCGCTACAATATTATATAAGAGCACAAATGCCTGAGTTTGGTTATCATATAATTGATAAATGTTCTGGATTGTATTTATTTTGGTTGGTGTAGCAATCTTGGCTACTCACCACCGCTCTATTCACCACCGCTCTACTCACTACGCTCTACTCACCACCGCTCTACTCACCACCGTTCTACTCACCACCGCTCTATTCACCACCGCTCTATTCACCACCGCTCTACTCACCAGTGCTCTACTCACCACCGCTCTATTCACCACCGCTCTACTCACCACCGCTCTACTCACCACCGCTCTACTCACCACCGCTCCTATTTCACCACCCGTTCTACTTCACCCACCGCTCTATTCACGCACCGCTCTATTCACCACACACGCTCTATCTCACCACCGCTCTTACTCACCACCGCTCTACTCACCAACGCTTCTACTCACCACCGCTCTATCTCACCACCGCTCTACCATCACCGCTCTATTCACCTCATCCGCTCTACTCACCACCGCCCGTCTACTCACCACCGCTCTTACTCACCACCGCTCTACTCACCACCCGCCTCTACTCACACCGCTCTTTCACCACGCTCTACTCACCACGCCTCTACTTCACCACCGCTCTACTCACTACCCCGCTCTACTACCACCGCTCTACTCACCACCGCTCTATTCACCACCCGCCTCTACTCACCACCGCTCTACTCACCACCCGCTTCACTTCACACGCTCTACTCACCACCGCTCTATTCACCCACCGCTCTACTCACCACCGCTCTATTCACCACCGCCTCTATTCACCACCGCTCTATTCACCACGCCTCTTATTCACCAGGCTCTATTCACCACGCTCTACTCACCACCGCTCTACTCCACCACCGCCTCTATTCACCACCGCTCTATCACCACGCCTCTATTCACCACCGCTCTATTCACCACCGCTATCTACTCACCACCGCTCTATTCACCACGCCTCTATTCACCACACCGCCTCTATTCACCACCGCTCTACTCACCACCGCCTCTACTCACCACCGCTCTATCACCATCCGCTCTCCATTCACCACCGCTCTATTCACCACCGCTCTATTCACCACGCCTCTATACACCACCGCTCTACTCACCACCGCTCTATTCACCACGCCTCTATTCACCACCGCTCTACTCACCACCGCTCTATTCACCACCGCTCTACTCACCACCGCTCTATTCACCACCATCTTGAACTGGCTTCCTAGGTAAGCGTGCGCCTGGTCATGTTCATAATTTTAGCCACAGATTGCAAATTGTTTTCTTCCATTCCGGGGGTGTTTTTAAAGTTGATTGTGAATGCTAATGTTTATGCTCATTATGCCATTGGTTTCATTAGCTTAAGTGTTGACCAATGTCATGTTAATTGTGCAATAGTATTGCCATTTAAGTCTATAATCACTATTATTAGGAATGCATCTGTTTTAAAGGTGTGAATGGTTTAAATTAGGATTCCTGTGCTCCTCATTCCTGAAGAGATGCTTGTACAGGTAACATGCTCTGCCATATACCAAGATGTATAAGTCAATGGACGTTTTGCCGGTTCTTGAGTAGAGGAGATTTTGCTATTTTGGCAAAGTTAGTTTATTTTTGTAAACTATATCAACTCTGAATCCATTCTTCTACATCACTGCCTGCACTGTAAAATAAATAAAATCTACTTTTGCACCTGAACCCAGTTGTCGGGATCTTAATAACATCCCAGAAGTCAATGGTACCCTACTGTCACATTGCATGGACCACAGGATATTACAAGATATTACACTCATCAATTACTGCATAATGACCATACTGTGAATAATTCCAGACAGAATTGAAACCATTTCTGACAGAGTATTAAAATGATACATTTAGTCATTGTACGATGTCACCATACATTATTATCCAACTTGCCAGTGGAGTCATGTCTTTAGTTACTGATAAGAAAACCATTTCCATCTGTAATTATGTTTAAGAACTTTGGCCCCTGGCTGTAGAACATCAAGCTATCAAATTAGTGCCACTATATGCAGAAATTCTTCCTTTTTCATGCTTTATTAGACAATAACAAGTCATAAAAGAGCAGCCACAATTTAATGGTTCTAATCTTTTACTGTAAAAGGGGGGAAGAAGAGTTTGATTACAAAAGCTATTGTACAGTAATGGCAGCCATATATATGTACTGGCAGGGTTCTTTACAGTATACCATCAAATAGATGACTATATCTGCCAATGCATTAATCTGTGATGATTTAGTAGGATTTGTGGATCAGTTCGGACACATCCAAATCTCAGTTTAGTCTATCTGCATCCATATATCCTACTGTAGGCTATATACCCTAACCCATGACTACCAGAGTACCCACGGTCATATAGTTTACTGTATAATATGTTACCCATTGTGATGTTGCACACAATAGCGTGCGGTTCATGAAAATAGAACCTTAACAACAATGACTGCAGACAATGCAGGTTTTCTGCTATGGTTGCAGAACTGAGACTGGAAAGAAACAGGGTGGCATTGACTTAGGTTGCTTTGCCACTAACCAGAAATGCTGTGGCAATGACAAATCCATGGCAGGGTAATTTAATGAAGCCTGCTTTAATTTAATTAGTTTAAACTAATTTCAAGTTGGCTGTCAGAACATAACAATGCATCATCTAATTGAGAGGGGAGATGGAGAGAAGGGGATTCATAAATGATATTGCTCCGAGTTTGGGAAACAGAATGCATCATGTCTACCTGTGTGTGTGCGATGTGTCGTGTGTGTGTGTGTGTCTGTGTGTGTCAGTGGAGGCTCCTTAGAGGAGGAAGGGGAGGACCCTCCTACTGAGTGAATTACATAAAAATAAAAATAGTGAAACATTACAAAAGTCTAGTTCACCAGCGAACTCATTCAGCTGAGCAGGGCCAGCCAATCACAGGCTCTACCTGCTGGCCGTAACAGACCACATTTTTTAGATAAAACTATACTACAATATATTCACGTCACCAAATACCTGATTAAAACACACTGTTTTGAAATGAAATTCTGTAGCCTCAACAGTACCCTCTAGAGCAGCAGCATAGTGTAGCCGGAGGACAGCTGTTTTTCATCCTCCTTTGGGTACATTGACTTCAATACAAAACCTAAGTGGCTCATGTTTCTCACCCCCTTCTATAGACTTACACAGTAATTATGATGACTTCCGGAAGACGTCCTCAAACCTGTCAGAGCTTTTGCAACGGACAACTGACATGTTGTCCATCCAGTCAAAGGGTCAGAGAATGAATATAGTACTGAAAGTGTAAGCTACAGCTAGCTAGCACTGCAGTGCATGAAGTTGGGTGAGTAGTTGACGTAAAGAGAGAGAAAGACAATAGTTGAACAGTTTTTAACAAATTAATTCATAAAACAGTTAAGGAGAAGCAGCAGAGAGAGAGAGAGAGATACTTTGTTGTCTTTGTTCTTGTTAGTTTATGTTTCACTTACTTAGCTAGCTAATGTTGCTAATTTAGCAAGCTGACTCTAACAAAGAGGCATGCTATTTATGTTAGCTAGCTGGCTAAGGCTATCCTATTAATGTATTGTCATCGGGACCTGCCAGTCTAACTGCTAAACAGCTTGCTTTACACTGTGCTGTGTAGAGCTGTATTGGATTGGATTGTGGGTTTTCTAACATGTTAGTTCTAGTTTATTGGCTATAACGTCAATATGGTGAAAACGATGTAGGCTATGTAGCGATTAGCGGTTATGGTTTGAAGGTTTGGCTTGGATAGGTTTTTGCACCTGATCACAGACAGCTGTTGTGTTGTGCAATGAAGTCCACAAGGGAAGGGAAAAGGTGAGAGGAGGAGAGCGCGCAGACGCAATAAGGAATTATATAAAGAGCAAAATGATGATGCTGTATGTGGCTGCTATGAAAGTGAACTGTGTGTGCGGGTGATCAAGGGTGTATTCATTCCACCGATTCTGTTGCAAAACATTTCATAAACTTATGTAGACATGTTTTGACGTTGGTGCAGTGGATGGGACCAGTGTGGCAATACTGTGCCTGTCATCGTCACAGACCTTTATTGCCACACTGGTCCCATCCACTGCACCAACGACATTGGGGAAGTTAGCCACCCCAATAAACTTTTGAGTGGTGCTTACTTGTTCAGCTTCAGTTGATGGGAACTTGATAAATCTTCGCACATGACGACTCAGTGCATCACACACTGCACTAACCACCCGACTCACAGAGGACTGACTAACTCTGTGCCTGCAAGCAAGGCTTGAAAGGATCCCAATGCTAGGAATCTCAGGGCTATCATGATTTGTAGGATGATTGGAAGACGGCATGCTCTCATGGTCTTTTTAAGTTTTAATTTAGAAGGTCAGCCAAGTACATGACAGAGTGTCGTGGTATTCGATATTGCCTGAGTAGAACATGGTCAGGGACATTTAGAGGATCCATCCAATTTCTGAGGGGCCTCTGTGGGTTCTCCCTCTCTCTCTTCCTCTCTCTAGCAGCTAACCAAAGAACTTCCATCATTCAAAGTATCATAGCAATCTTTGAATCACTAAATGTGATTTGTTTCAGGAAACTAGGCTTACAGTATCAAATAAACTTAGATTTTACCATGTGTAGAACAACACGATCTGCATCAAAGTCAAATTAGGACATAACGTTAGGCCAACGAGACAGTGTCTAAGTTCTAACATTTTCTGGTAGAATGCCCTGCTTTTATTTCATAACACTCATAACCGTAAGCTATTTTCTGTAATTAGCTCAACATTAACTTGTAAATAACGATCTTGTGAGTTTATTTTCCTCTAATAATGAATACAACTTAGCTTAGTTAAGACGTTGTCAGCTATATGATATGGTCATTATTTGAACTAGCTAACAAGCTAGAAACGAACCAAAACATTGTTTAAAAAGTTGCTTTTAGTTGTTTGGTTTGCTAGATTGACATATACTAAATTCAGTTTTAAACGGATGGGTTTATTGATGTTAAAATACACCAGTTATGCTATTTTAGACGACCAGGTTGTCGTTTCTGTGTTTATGCTTGATGTCGGACGACAATAGAATGTGCATGATGACACTGCGACAACTGTCTACAGACATGTCGATTGACATAGTATAAACCAGCCTTTAGTCGTGAAATCTTTGGTTGTTTAGTTCACTACCTTACTCACTTTGTTTAGCACATGTGAATCTTTAAAGAAATGGGTGGGGCTAAGGCTTAAGAGGGTGTTGACGATGCTGAATGGGTGTAGATAATGAAGAGCTCTCCAGTAGGTAGGTGTAGCAAAACATTCAAGGGCCATTTTCTCAAAAGTGGGGTTACAAGTTTATCAACTTTTAAAGCAAAATAACTTTCCCATTGTTCCTCAACCATAGTGTATGATATACCATTTTCTAGTTCTGAGTCTCTACTTTTATCCAATGTAAAAAAACACAATTTCAAATGTTGCTACATACAGTATTAGATCGAGTCAGTTGGTCACAAATATGATTATTGGTGTTTTAGAATATTGCCATTATATGTTTGACTATTGTTCTCAATGAAGTTTTCGAATCAATACATTTAGCTTTATCTTCTTTTGATATGACCATTTCAACAATCATTGTTATAATATTCATTATTTAGTCAAATATGTAATCAAAAGCTTTTCAAATTAAGGTTTACATTGATTTGAAGAAACTTAAGTAAACATGGCACTTATTAATACATTTTTTATTAATTCTTAAGAAGGTTTTGTGAATCCGGGTTCAGTTCACCAGGGAACTGATTCAGCTGACCAGGGCCAGCCAATCACATGCTCTACTTGTTGGCTGTAACAGGCCCCCATTCCTTCTTGTGCTTTAGCTGTTTCCCGGAGGGCAGGTTGAGAAGGTCTCTGTAAACTCCTGTCCTCCACTACAACTCATAGCTGGACCTTTCCTGAACAGACAAGCCTTCCCTGGACTTACCCAACCATGTGTTAGTGTGTCACTGAACATGTAAGTGAACTTTGTTAGGGTTCATGTGTGTATTTGATCTGTATACATGTTATAGGCTGCTATTGCTTTGTTAGTATATACTTATACACTGAGTGTTCAAAACATTAGGAACACCTGCCGTTTCCATGACATAGACTGACCGAGTGAATCAAGGTAAAAGCTATGATCCCTTATAGATGTCACTTGTTAAATCCACTTCAATCCGTGTAGATGAAGGGGAGGAGACAGGTTAAAGGATCCAACACGACTAGATGGCAGCAGTGTATGTGCAAGTTTTAGACTGATCCAATGAACCATTGCATTTCTGTTAAACGTTTGTATCAAGACTGCCCAAATGTGCCTAATTGGTTTATTAATACATTTTCGAGTTCATAACTGTGCACTCTCCTCAAACCACAGCATGGTATAATTTCACTGTAATAGCTACTGTAAATTGGACAGTGCAGTTAGTTTAACAAGAATTTAAGCTTTCTGCCAATATCAGATATGTCTATTTTTAGGGGAAATTTTCTTGTTACTTACAACCTCATGCTAATCGCATTAGCCTACGTTAGCTCACCCGGGAGACCCACCGATCCTGTAGAGGATAAAGGAGGATTTTTAGGCCTTGAGACAATTGAGACATGGATTGTGTATGTGTGCCATTCAGAGGGTGAATGGGCAAGACAAAGTATTTAAGTGCCTTTGAATGGGGTATGGTAGTAGGTGCCAGGCACACTAGTGAGTGTGTCATGAATTGCAATGCTGCTCAACCGTTTCCCGTGTGTATCAAGAATGATCCACCACCCAAAGGACATACAGCCAACTTGACACAACTGTGGAAAGCATTGGATTCAACATGGGCCAGCATCCCTGTGGAACAATTGACACCTTGTAGAGTCCATGCTCAGACGAATTGAGGCTGTTCTGAGGACAAAAGGGGTAGCAAGTCAATATTAGGAAGGTGTTCGTAATGCTTTATACACTCAGTGTACATGCTTCCTTAAGATGTGTATATGTGACCCGATTCAGGAAACTAGGCGTATGTCGGAAGTCACGACTTCACAGGAGAGCCATTTGAAGGTAAAAAATATATTTTTTATCAAAATGTTTTTTTGTTTGTTGCAGAAACGCCTTCTCGAACATGTGAACTTTAATGTGCCATAATAACAAACTTGTATGCCATCTGTAAATACGGATAAAATTGTTCAATTACGAGCCTTGTTGGTTAAGACAAATAAAAACTTGGCAACCTTCCCACTAGCTGAGATAATGAGTGGGCAGGACATGTCGAGAGAGGAGAGAGGATATGTCTGCCATATTGAAGGCGTCTGTCTATTTGAGCTCGTCAGTCTGTGTTGGTAATCCTGTCGAACGCAGCTTTTATGAAAATGTATTGTGTAGTGGAGCTGTATAAGTGTTACTCTCCATTTTCTGGAGGATCAAGTTTTGAAATCAGTGGAATTAGAGTATGATAGCTAAAGAGATTGAGAAAACACCTGTCTCCAGATTACATCTTCAAACTAAGGGCAACCGTGATATTGCATTCCTGATAGAGAGACGCGTCCATGATGCATGTTGATGTATACAGGTAAGATTATCTAATGTTAACTAACAACATTTTCAGATATTATTTTGACAGAAAGTGGTTTCATTTCAAGCTAAAGTGTACTGTTAGCTAGCTAACGTTAGTTGGCTGCCTCCCTAGCTGACGTCATTATTTGTTTCCCAAAGCTGTTTGCTTTTCTAGTTGGCATTGTTGACACTTTGTTCATTGCTGTTAAACTAGCTAACATTAGCTGGCTGGCTCGTTAGCTAACATTACGTGACGTGTGTGATCTTAAATGTTGTTTACCTAGCTAGGTTCATTGTTTACCTAGATAGCTAGCTATATGTCTTATATGTGTGTACAACACCCGTTGAAAAAGGCCGGTGTCAGTAAACGTCTGCAAAAAAGCGGAATGAAATTGTTACCAGCATAGCTGTTTTCATGTTATCCAGAGGTAAACAAGTCATCGGACAGAGCGTCAAGTGTGCGCTCCGAGAGCAAAATAAGATGGGTGGGGCTAAAGCTCAAGAGGGTGTGAACGATGCTGAATGGGTGTAGACAATGAAGAGCTCTTCACTAGATACGAACATTTTTAAATGTGATTTTTTTCAAAAGTGAGTTTACAAGTTGATCACCTTTCAAAGCAGAATTACTTTTCCATTGTTCCTCAAATGCAGTGTATGATATTCCATTTTGTAGCTCTGAGTCTTTACTTTTATCCAATGTAAAAAACACAATTTCACATTTTGCTACATAAGACCGAATCCAGGTGGTGAGTCACATACTGCATGTCTTCCGCCTTCTGTAATCACATGTTGCATATTTATGTGTGGCTGCCAGTCATGTCATTGCATATATTCACCTAAAATGGCCGACCAGTGACATCATAATGTCCAGTCACTTACTGATATGGTCAAAGTCACATCCAACATGGCCGCTTGTTAGCATCCTAGTCTTTGTAGCCTCTAAAATGATGCTAACAAATCAAATCAAATCAAATCAAGTTTATTTTATATAGCCCTTCGTACATCAGCTAATATCTCGAAGTGCTGTACAGACACCCAGCCTAAAACCCCAAACAGCAAGCAATGCAGGTGTAGAAGCACGTGCCCTTACTGTACATACTACTGTGTACTATTACCTATAGCCTTAGGCCTACTAGCCTTTGGCCTTCGAGCTCCGCCTGTACATATTGTATACTATGCTAGTCAATAAATGCATTCTGTTTTATACTGCCTATGCTATTCTACCCCTTACTACAGTATGCTACCATTTGTGCTATGTAGCCTGCTCGCCTTAGATTAAAATGTACTATGTACATTTTGGGGCGGCTGTAGAACACTCTTACTGTCCCTCTCCTGACCACTAACTCACGGCTTTCTCTAACTCTTGAAACAAGTAGCCTACCTGCCCCCAAATCCGCAGAGGCGGGGGATGGGTCTGCATCGTTTATAGGCTACTCTGTTTGCACCTCTGGAGCTCTCTAGTTACATGCCACACCCAGTGACCTCTGATTGGGACATTGACCGCCCATCACCACCTTTGACCATCCCCAACTGCATCTCCTCAAGGCATCCGCCCAATTGGCAGGTGGGACCGGGACAAGTATAAGAGCACGGTCCAGCCCAGTCCGGGCTTAGTCTTCAGCAAGCAGTGGCAGTGAGGAGCTCTCATAAACGTCTGCCTTGCTCACCAACAGCTGGGCTACAACATGGACCCTTTCTCCTGAAGCCCTGTACTTTCCCAACATGTTAGTGTTAGTGCGTCACTGCCCTCTAATGGGATAGGGCACCTTGTCTGTAACTATCTGATAGCCATTCCTGCCATAGGCGTTAAGATGGTCACCGACCAGTGTTGTTGTTTTTGTTGACATGCAACCTAAGATGGCGCCACCATGGTCTTATTCAACATGGTTTCTGTTTACATATTAGCATTGTTATCCATATATAACGCTAACCCGCTGCTGCTAATGGTGTTGTTTATGTTATCGCTGTGTTAGCTAATGGCCTTCGTCCTGCTAGCCTAGCGTGTTAACTTATTACCCTTGCTTGGGGGTGGGGAATGTATATATATTTTTTTAATGTGTATTATTATTATTATTTTTTTTCTCTTGGGGGGGGGCTGTAGGAGGGGTCTCGGATGGTTGAGGGGCAGCTATAGGGGAACTGTGGGGGGGGGATCTTGGAGGGTTCGGGTCCCCGTTTTTGGCCTTGTGGGAGATCCGTCGACGTGCCCTTTGAGCAGGGCATTGACCCTGGATGCTTCTGTGTGTCGCTCTGAATGGGAGTCTGTTGGATGACTGGAGTGGTGTATTTGAGCGGCATCACTGCAAGTATATTGTATGCTTTGGATATTCAATAAAAAAATAAAAAACGTATTATCCTTGCTCATTGGCCCTGTATATATTGTGTGCAATGTTTGTCCTATTAGCCTAGTGCTAAGACCTTATAGCTACTATTGTATATATTGCTATACGGTGTGCTACATTAACTAATATACAATACTGTTAGCCTAGACAACTAACGCTAGTTTTCCTGTACACACTGTGTTCTGGGTTAAGCCTACTAGGATGCTATGCCATGTTCACTGCTATACCATTATATAGCTATGCTATTACCACTAGCCTATGCTACATAGCTACTAGCCATCATTGTTATTACTTTTGTGTAATACATTCCACTTTCTGTTCCATTACAGAAACCACTACAACTAGTTCCCTCCTCTATTCCTGTTTGCTGTGTGTGTGTGTGTCTGTTTGGTGTGTGGCAATGAAGTGTGGATTGTATCCCTGTCTCCTACTGGTCATTATCAGTCTACTGGCCTTCAGTGAATCGTGAACCATCAGATCCTCCTCTCCACCCTCTCAGGGCTGGGAGTCTCAGGCTCCGCACACTCTTGGATTGCATCCGACATGGCAGGCCGCTCATACCAGGTGACGTGGAGAGGATCTGTGTCTGCACCACGTACACGACTGGTGTCCCCCAGGGCTTGGTTCAATGCCCTCTCCTCTTCTCTCTATACACCAAGTCACTTGGCTCCGTCATATCCTCACATGGTCTCTCCTATCATTGCTATGCGGATGAACTAAACTACTTTTCTCCTTTCCCGCTTCTGACACCCAGGTGGCGACACACATCTCTGCATACCTGGCAGATATCTCAGCATGGATGTCGGCCCACTACCTTAAGCTCAACCTCGACAAGACGGAGCTTGTCTTTCACCTTGGGAAGTTCTGCCCGCTCAAAGACCTCTCCATCACGGTTGACAACTCCACATTGTCCCCCTCCCAGAGTACAAATAACCTTGATGTGACCCTGGACAACATTCTGTCATTCTCTGCAAACATCAAAGTAGTGGATTACTCCTGCAGGTTCATGCTCTACAACATCTGTAGAGTACGACCCTACCTCACACAGGAAGCGGCGCAAGTCCTAATCCAGGCACTCTCATCCACTACAAGACCATGGTACTTGCCTACAGAGCAGCAAGAGGAACTGCCCCTCCCTACCTTCAGGCTATGCTCAAACCCTACACTTCCGCTCAGCTCAGTCCAAGCTCTTCTTTGTCCTGGCACCCCAATGGTGGAACCAGCTTCCCCCTGAAGCTAGGACAGCAGAGTCCCTCCCCATCTTCCAAAAACATCTGAAACTCTACCTCTTCAAAGAGTATTTTAAATAATCCCACAGCACACCCCCTTAAACCCCCTTCTCACCCACAGAAAAATACTAACACTTGCACTTTAAAACATTTTTTTTACTTTCTTTATCTTACTAAATCTAGCTTTGCTGATAGCTACTTTATTGACGAAAAATGTACTTACTATGACTGTGATATGTGGTTGTTCCACCAAGCTAGCTTCAAATGAATGCACTAACTTTAAGTCGATCTGGATAAGAGCATCTGCTAAATGACAAAAAAGCCATGGTAAAATGTATGTCCTCTAACTGTGGCACTGGGACAGTTGCACCTATAATGGAAACCGGCACCTCTATTGGACACCACCACATGGTGACGCTCTTTTTCAGTAATAGAAGAAAGGCCATGCACACAAAAAAATCTAATTTGCCTCCCTAATCTTAAATGGCACCAATAGCCACTGGTGTGTGTGGGTGTGTGTGTGTGTGTTGTGTGTGTGTGGTGTGGTGTGTGTTGTGTTTGTGTGTGTGTGTGTGTGTGTGTGTGTGTGTGTGGTGTGTGTGTGTGTGTGTTGTGTGGTGTTGTGTGTTGGTGTTGGTGTGTGTGTGTGTGTTGAGTATTCACATGTGTGAGGTTGGACCAGTATGTGAGAGCCCTGCTTGCATATGTGTCACCGTAATACTACATATGACCACTTACCAAGTGAATGTTGTATTATGAAAAAGGTTCATGGAAAACAAACTAAAGGTTATTCTAAAGTGTTGTCTCCTAAATGGATGAGAATGTGGTTGGGAAACTGGGTTATGTGGCTTTGTATCAGATATTGGGTTTTGTAATTATGCCATTAACATTGGTATCTTTAACTTCTAACTTCTTCTGATGAACATAATAAATTACAGTACCAGTCAAAAGTTTGGACACACCTACTCATTCAAGGGTTTTTCTTTATTTGTACTATTTCTACATTGTAGAATAATAGTGAAGACATCAAAACTATGAAATAACACATATGGAATCATGTAGTAACCAGGGGCGCCGTATGGGGGGGCGTAAAAAACCAGGGGCCCTAAAAAATTATTAGAACATTAGGAAAAAACATTTCAACATTCAATTATTAACCTATCATCATTAAATAATATTTATTTACAATATATTATAAAACGAATGGTAAACGGAGGAAAGTGCGGTTTGAATGAATGCTTACGAGCCTGCTGCTGCCTACCACCGCTCAGACTGCTCTATCAAATATCTAATCATAGACGTAATTATAATATAATAAACACACATAAATATGAGCCTCAGGTCATTAATATGGTCAAATCCGGAAACATTTAGAAAACTAAATATTTATTATTTCAGTGAAATACGAACCGTTCTGTTATTTATCGAATGGGTGGCAGCCCTAAGTCTAAATATTGCTGTTACATTGCACAACCTTCAATGTTATGTCATAATTATGTAAAATTCTGACAAATTAATTACGGTCTTTGTTAAAAAGAAATGGTCTTCACCAAGTTTGCAACGAGCCAGGCGGCCCAAACTGCTGCATATACCCTGACTCCTGCTTACAATGAACGCAAGAGAAGTGACACAATTTCAGGCACCGCATTGATTATATGCAACGCAGGACAAGCTAGTTAAACTAGTAATATCATCAACCATGTGTAGTTAACTAGTGATTATGTTAAGATTGATTGATTGTTTTTTATAAGATAAGTTTAATGCAAGCTAGCAACTGGCTCCAACTGGCTCCATGGCTCCTTGCTGCCTGCACTCGCATAACAGGTGGTCAGCCTGCCACGCAGTTTCCTCGTGGATTGCAATATAATCGGAGTCCAAAAATGCAGATTACCGATTGTTATGAAAACTTGAAATTGGCCCTAATTAATCAGTCGACCTCTACGTCAAAGACTTGAACAGTGACTTTGCTAGCAAGAAGGCTCAGCGCTGGGCTCTTGTTGAGTAAGGCTGAGCAAAGGCCAGTGATAACTGTTAAATGGCATGGCTATGGATATTGGATCAAGACACACATGATGCCCACAGGCTGAGAACAAGACTGAGAACAAGATATGTCTCAAAGTAATGGCTGGATTGCCATAAAATGTGTTGTGCACAATCAAGACCCCCAAGTGGAAGAAACCTATTGATATGGTGACCACTTGACCTTTCCTGTAGCGCCACCATCAGGCCTTTTCATTTCCATTTCGTTTTCCATTTCCACTTTTACAGCTGCTTATTTTCTAGTTGTTATGTATACTTAGTTGGTATGTATACTTATACTTGATTTTATTATTTAGTTTGTTATATCATCCTATAGACGATAATGTTAATTTATTTTAATTGAAGACGTTAATGTATATTTAAGTTATATTTATTTTAAGAGAATTTTCTTTTCAAGAATTGTACCATTAAAATTACATTTAGACTGTAAAAGATGGCCTTTAGCACATTTCTTATAGAGAGTATCAGTCTCGCATCAAATAGGGAATTCCACTGTATGCAGAATTTAGCATGCATGTCTGCACAGTGTTATATTTTCACAGCTCACTGTCAGTAAATATTGCACAATAAATATTGGACTACAAGAGTTGCAAGCCTGCAAAGGTAGAATTATTTAAAGCTTTGAATGGGTCAATTGTGTCTGGAGGTGTGTGGTTACAGCAGTTGCACAGGGTTTGTGTGGCCTGTGGTGGTGGGGCCCAATGTGATATCTTTTCATGGGGCCCAAAATCCCTGGCAGCGCAAAAAAGTGTTAAACAAATCAAAATATATTTTATATTTTAGCCACCCTTTGCCTTGAAAGACAACTTTGCATACTCTTGGTATTCTCTCAACCAGCTCATGAGGAATGCTTTTCCAACAGTCTTGAAGGAGTTCCCACATATGTTGAGCACTTGTTGGCTGCTTTTCCTTCACTCTGAGGTCCGGCAGTCGAATAGCGTCCCGGAGTAGAGAGAGTCTCCTTCCAGGGAGCTCGGGGGGCACTGTATGTGTCAAGAAGTGAAATGGGGGATAAACATTGTACTGGGGCTGGAAATTAGGTCAGTAAATTCAGGCATGACAATGCGTCGAGGGCAGAGAGTGGGTGGGTGACTGTGGAGGCCAGGTCATCTGATGCAGCACCATCACTCTCCTTCTTGATCAAATAGCCCTTACACAGCCTGGAGGTGTGTTTTGGTTCATTGTCCTGTTGAAAAACAAATGATAGTCCCACTCAGCGCAAACCAGATTGGATGTCATATCGCTGCAGAATGCTGTGATAGCCATGCTGGTTAAGTGTGCCTTGAATTCGAAATAAATCACGACAGTGTCACCGACAAAGCACCATATCACCTCCTCCTCCATGCTTCACAGTGGGAACCACACATGCAGAGATCATCCTTTCACCTACTCTGCATCTTACAAAGACACGGAGGTTGGAACCAAAAATCTCACATTGGGACTCATCAGACCAAAGGACAGATTTCCACCGGTCTAATGTCCATTGCTCATTTTCCTTGGCCCAAGCAAGTCTCTTCGTCTTATTGGTGTCCTTTCATAGTGATTTCTTTGCAGCAATTCCACCATGAAGGCCTGATTCACGTAGTCTCCTCTGAACAGTTGATGTTGAGATGTGTCTGTTGAACTCTGTGAAGCATTTCTTTGGGCTGCAATCTGAGTTGCAGTTAACTCTGCTGCAGAGGATAAGTTCATTAGAGGTAACTCTGGGTCTTCCATTCATGTGGCGGTCCTCATGAGAGCCAGTTTCATCATATCGCTAAATGATTTTATAGGGCTATCTTCTGTTTACAACTCCTGCTTTGTCACAACACAACTGATTGGCTCAAACACATTAAGAAGGAAACAACCTGTTAAGTGGGTGGCACCGGTTAAGTGGGTGGCAGGTAGCCTAGTGGTTAGAGCATTGGGTCAGTAACCGCAAGGTTGCTGGATTGAATCCCCGAGCTGACAATGTGAAAATCTGTCTTTCTGCCCCTGAACAAGGCAGTTAACCCACTGTTCCCCAGTAGGCCGTCATTGTAAAAAAGAATTTGTTCTTAACTGACTTGCCTAGTTAAAAATATAAAAAAATGCATTCCAAGTGATCAACCTCATGAAGCTGTATGAGAGAATGCCAAGGGTGTGCATAGCTGTCATCAAGGCAAAGGGTGTTTGGAAGAATCCAAAATATATTTTAACTCGTTTTTTTGGTTACTACATGATTCCCTATGTGTTATTTCATAGCTTTGATGTCTTCACTATTATTTTACAATGTAGAAAATAGTACAAGTTAAGAAAAACCTTTGAATGAGTAGGTGTGTCCAAACTTTTGACTGGTGCTTCATATTATACTATACTGCATATGACCCTGGAAAAAAAGGGCAACTACGCACACATCATTTCAATTCTCTTAATTAAAGTCTTTAAGAAAACACTGTGTCCACCAAGTTGAGTATTTCTCTCTTTCCCTCTCTGTCAGACAGACAGAAGTGAGACAGCAGGACAGATGAAGGCAACAGGATTTGAACAGGCCCTGTATGTCAGCCAGATCACCCCCGTTTGCTTCTGCCTACTGAGATCAATGGCAGCACAGACGCTCTGGCAGAACAGCCAGAGACCCTGGCACAGCCATCACCACACAGACCCCCCTGCAGCTACAAAAATAATCTCTCTCCCTCAAGATGCTGACCCTAGCCACCCCTAGCGACAGACGTCCTCCTTACCCAGGCAGAATTATTCAGACAAACTTGTCCATTCCAGACAGACATGCATGTTACTACTATTTTACACTGAATGAGAGCAGTGCAGGTCTGATTGCTGGCCCAGAGGTATTAAGACAGCATTCAGACCAGCAGCATTCTCTTCCTCTCTGAGTGCACTCCACTCTAACTGCCATGCTAGTATCCAAACATACAGTCTACTCAACAGCCTCTGAAATTGCTCAGATCTGGGTTGTCTGACAGGCAGGATTTGTGTGGATAATTCCTTCCGATACCAGAGCAGCCTCATACCAACTGGTGTATATAAAATCACTGTCTCGCTTAGCTGTACACTAACATCTACATCCAAATGGACTAGAGAGGATAGGAAAGAGTAGCAGACAAACTTCAGTCCGCACTGCAATTTTAAAATATTTTTAGGGGGTGAGATATCATCATACTGTATCTACAAAACTGAGGGGAGGATTTGCACCATAATGATCTATTTTTACAGATTAGACCTCTTGTAATTTGAGAATAAAGAGTGTACAGTGCAGTAGCCTGATTTCAGGCTAGCTACTGTAGGCAGTTTTACTCGCATACAGGCAACTTCCTGGTGGACACCTCCCAGAGGCAAATCAACATCAGATGCATTATCCCTCCCTACCCGTCTCTGTCTCTCCATCTGCGATTTGGTTGCCTCCCGTTGCGTAAGACGAACCACACTATTTGCAAATCTCCCTAGATTTTCACACAATAACCTTGAATATGTATATGAATATGTATTTTGAAAGTGTTGTGTACCAAGGCAAAGCGAGGGAATGAGAGAGAGAAAGAGATAGAGGAAGAGATCAATTGAGTCCCTGAATAACCAGGGTAAAGAGAGGAGGAAGTCTGCCTCAGCAAATAACAGAGAAACAACAAGGGAGCGTTGTTTGTGCGAGCCCCCTTTAAACGGTCCTATTCACACAGCAACTCCCCACATCCACCCACCCCTCCTGGCTCATTGAGGAACTCATTCTCCATGTGGATCTCGTAGCCTCCCACCGCCCATCAATCGATGCCTTCCTCCCCTGTGTGTAGGGCCTGAGCCACCTCTTTGTTCCACATAGTTCACAAAAACGGGATGCTTGTACCCGCATTTGTATTCTGGGTCCCAATGAGGAAGGGAGAACAGAGGAGAAGGAAGCCTGTTGCTTTGTGGCCGCTTATCTAACAGGCATGGGGCAGACTAGACTAGCCTCTAGGGGGGGTCCAAGTATATTCAATCCATCCAGTGCTTTATCCAGACATAGTTCTTGATGCTAAGCTCTCTGTTGCAAGACCTATTTTGGACAGGCACAGATGTGGTCGGCTCTGCACTGCTGTCAGGGGTCCTGTTGTAGAATGCATTAGGTCCCCGTGGTAGGAGGTAATACAAGCAGTGATGTCAGTTCAACGTGGCAGGTTTGGCTCATCTGCGAATCTGTAACCTTATGTATTAAAGCATTCAGGGAGGGATAGTGGGATGGAATGGAGTGATGGTGGAGAGTGACGGAAGGGAGAAAAAGAGGGGGAGAGTTTTGCCACACAGGGAGCCTTCAGAATTATGAGAATTATTATAATCCAGCTTGCAGCGATGTCTGGACAGGCGTGGTAATGGACTGCCATTTGGGAAGTAACAGAGGAATGCGGGCGGCTGGGCTAAGTTCATTTGTACTGGATTTCTCCCTCCCTTGCTTCTCTCCTTTTGTTGCTTTACTTAGGATTGCAGTGGCACTCTGACCTTCAGAAGACATAGCTCAGCAGGCCCTCCACTCGATAATTAAATGCCTGGGTCGCTCCCCAACCAATCAGCTCGGCCCAGGATCATTGGCCGATTTTTAAAACAAACTAATTCTCTAATGGTCTGAATTATTGCTCCAATTTACCTGGCTCTGAATTATTGTATTCCGATCTATTCTGTAAGGGGACGGATCAATGGGAGCCGAAGAGAGGGCAGCATGCAAAAAGGGCGGTGAGTGAGTAGCATTTCGCCCATCATGCGGGGCGGGCGAGGCCGCCGTGGAGCGGTGAGGCTCATCTAGGAGCCGCCAGTGGAATAGTGATAACGTCAGACAGGTTTTATGCAGTTCTTCTAAAGAGGGACCAGCTCTGTCGTAAAGCCAGGTAATTAACAAGGTCTGAAGCGTGCGGAAGGAAGAACAACAGCTTGGCTGGTCAAGGTGTCGCAGTATATGATGCAGATAAATTAGGCGCAGCGGATACCCTAACTTGGAATAAAAATGTACAAAAGATCATTCACTGTTAATCGTCGTTTGTCTCTGCGGAAGCTATTCTGGAAAATACAATTCTGGAAAATACAATCTATCCAACTTAACGATTCCATTTTCTCCGCATGGGAGAACTTGCTTAATCAATTATTCCACAGTTTGATGAGCTGTCACACCTGTGTGGATTTCAATGTGAGGAAAAGATGGAAAAAGAAAACAAAGATACAAAAATAAGCCAAATCAAGCAAGGGTGCCATATACCAAACATTCATGTCCTGCCTCTAATTGTCAGCAAAACACACCACTGCAGCAAGCTACAGTATTTCCAATTTCACATTAGCTGCTGTTTGTCCCTGACTGCAGTGAACACCTGACTGATTTTTGAGAACAAATTCTCATTCTGCGAGAAGCCCATGATGTGAGCTGTCGCAAAAAAAACAAGTAGTACATCGGTCAGCGCTAAAGACTTTTACCACATCCCTGAAAAGCTAGCACTGCAGTCTATGGGATTTCGTATCTGTCAATACACCTTCCACCACGTGTGTGTGTGTTATAGATGAAGATTAATCATTTGTCATACTGTAAATTGGCTTTCAAACGCTCTAGCTAATTTGCTCCGTGGTCCACTGAAGATAAACCCCTTTCGCAGCTTTCCCCGTACATCCCCACTTGTTTTCCTCACACCTTCCATTTAAAGGCAAGGGAGCAAAAAAAACTTAATAGGTTTATCATGCAGCTAGCCTGTCTTAATGTTCCAATGAAATGATGTCAGATGAAATGCGGAAGCACTGAAGCCCTACCGTCCTTCTCTGAGCAGGTCACACTCCAAGTACCTCTATAGGACCCCCGACATGAATCAGACCCTGAGCAGGAGAGGAGGTAAATGACATTGCTACCCACTGCAGTTCTTCTGTGCTCACACATGTAAATGTCAAGTGATGTTATCCTGACTGGCCCTTTCTACCAGCTCAACTGAAAAAGAGTGTAACAATGGGAGTGCCAGATATGGGAAAGAACATGAGTATGTGTCTCTGAGGAAGTGTGTTGGAAGTGCGTATGTCTGTATGTGTGTGTGTGTGTGTGTCTGAGTGTGTATATGTCTTTCAAAGTGTGTGAAGTATTTTTGGGTGTTCATGTAAACCATTGCTTGGTTTAAAAACAATAAGTGCTTGTACATCAACAAAACAAGCTCAAAAAGCAAGACTGAGACGCAGCGCTGTTGTTAATTCTCTAATTATCTGTGGAATTAAACGGCGGAGTACGCCTCCTGCTACCCCCTGCTGTGACAGATCCATCATAATTGTGTGTATCTGTACAACAACACTTAAATCTTCCCATCGGTGCTGGGTTTGGGCTGGAGGGGGTGACGCAATGTTGTTGTCAGGCAGCTGTGCTACGTATCGCGAGGCTCAAATTGAACCACAGGGACAGCTTTTTGTCTCAGAGAAATATGTGTGGAAAGATGTGGAAAGATGGGTGACTCGCCTCGCTCTATTTCAAAATCTGAGGCAGGAGTGCGCCCCCCTAAAAAAAACATTGTTGTTTTCCTCCTCATCCCTGTTGCACACTGAAACCGTTTACACGGTGATGCTCAAAGAGTCGCGAGACAGCCATCGACCGTCCTACCTCAGCAAATCCTAATGGCATCACAATCTACCCCCCCAAAAATGTTGTTACCAGCACTTCCTCATTCACGCCACGGCTAACGCTAACCTTTCACTGAAACGTTTTCAAAGGAGGGCATGTTTGTAGTCAGCTCTTGTTTTCCTGTCTCCCTGACAGGAATATGGAACAGCTGCTTCCCTCTCAGGGGACCAGACCCCTGGCACTATGCGAGCGAGGTTCAGTCCCCGCTGCAGTGCGTTATTTTTGTCTGGGCCCACGATCCGCTCTCCCCCTCCGCCACCCACCCACCCACCCACTCTCTGCCCTCGACGCAATGCCATGCCTGAATTTACTGACCTAATTTCCAGCCCCAGTACAATGTTTATCCCCCATTTCACTTCTTGACACATACAGTGCCTCCCGAGCTCCCTGGAAGGAGACTCTCTCTACGCCGGGACGCTATTCGACCGCCGTCTTGCTCTGAGGAGAGGAGGTACAGGGGTTTTAAAGGGGACGGTCAACGGTTCCATTGTTCTTAATTCAACATCATAAATTGGTGAAACGGAGGGAAAGCAGAGGGAGTGTAGCAAAGAGGACGCAACCCATAAATCAGAAGGAATCTGCAGACACCTAGCAGATGGTAGAGAAAAAGCCTTACGCTCCCATCTCAATTCCTCCTTCATGAAGCCTTGCGAAGCTAAAAAGCTCAGCAGCACCCAGAGCCTGCTATGCATCAGGGCTAGCAGATGTAGGAATATCAATATTGCAAAGTTGTTTTGTTCAGTTCCAAAGGCTGAGTCCTCGTTTCACTTCTAACCCCCCTCCGCTGAATGATCCATTTTGAGTGAGGTCCTACATCATTTATAGTTTCAATTCTTGTATTTGAATGAATGTGTATGTCATAGGAAATTGAGCATGTTTGAAGGTGTATATCATGTCAGAGACCAAACACATAAACAGAAAGACATACTGTACTTAAAAACACACACAAACACCAGTTTGAAACTACAGTACATCTCTGTTTCTCTTTCTGCAGTTGAAATGAGGTGGTCTCTCAAAGTGTAGCAGCACTGCTCTGTTCACTAGCCAGTGTACTGTTTTAATGAGGGTCCTCACAGTCTCAGCTGTTTACTTTCTTCCTGCCTCCAGTAGAATTGGACGCCTCTGCCTGATAGACCTGGATGCATTTCAGTGCAGTTATTACCCTAGTGTCAAGGGCTCCCTTGGTAATGATAATCATACCTGACTCGAATGGGGATTAAAATAATTATGATTTGGGACGGAAACTATCGAGACAGTTTGGCACTGTCTCACAACAGATGCAAACAGGAGCTGCCAATGAATTAAAACAGAAAAAATTATTGTTATGAGATCTCTCTGTTCTGATGATGTCGAGGCCTTCAATGATACAGTCGTAAACACAAGCGCCATGGCGGCTGTAAATAGCCTCGGCAAACAAATGGAGGTCACGGCTTTGCCTCGCTGTTTTCCGATGATTATTAAACGCTGTGTTTTTGCACTGAGGTGGGGCGTGGGGAGAGGTTCGACTTTGTGTGTTTGATGGAATTCATGGGAGTTGTGCCACTGCCACCTAAGGCGTTTTAGAGGGCGTTAAGCGATAGAAAGTAGTTGGAAAGTGGTTTGAATGTGTTCAGCCACGGAAGCAGAGCAAATAGGTAGCACTTTGCTTAATCAAAGGCAATAGCTTAATCAAAGGCAATAGCTTAGTGAGGAGAGGTAGTGAAAGGGTACTATGTGTGCACATACAAAAACACTTTAAACACACACTCAAACACACTGAATATGTAGAGGTATCCACGCCAGACGTTTAAGGGCTGATATGACTGAAAGGATTGTGCATTTTTGGGAAGGGAAAGCTTTCTTTTCTCTTCGTCCCTCCCTAGTTCATGCAGGTTATCATTGGTGAAAACATGCCCATGATATTGGTTTCTACCACCCAAATTCTACCATCCCCTATTTTAAATGAAGTGCTCTTGACTTCTTGCCTTTGAAATATTTGCTCTGCTGCTCATCTTTCCCCTGAGTTGTCCTCTTTATATAGCTCCCAAGCCATACCCACAGGGCTAATGTGTTAATTTACCATGCAACAACAATATTGCTTACTCCAATATGTATACTGAACAAAAATAGACATGCAACACACAACAATTTAAAAGATTTTACTGAGTTACTGTTCATATAAGGAAATCAGTCAATTGAAATAAATTCATTAGGCCCTAATCTATGGATTTGACATGACTGGGAATACAGATATGCATCGTTGGTCACAGAGACCTTAAAATAAGGTACTGGCGTGGATCAGAAAACCAGTCAGTATCTGGTGTGACACATCTCCTTTGCATAGAGTTGATCAGGCTATTGATTGTGGCCTGTAGAATGTTGTCCCACTCCTCTTCAATGGCTGTGCAAAGTTGCTGGATATTGGCGGGAACTGTAACACGCTGTCGTACACATCGATCAAGAGCTGGTGATTATGCAACCAATGGAAGAACTGGGACATTTTCAGCTTCCAGAAATTGTGTACAGATTTTTGCAACATGGGTCCGTGCATTATCATGCTGAGACATGGTGATGGCGGCAGATGAACGGCACGACAATGGGCCTCGTCACAGTATCTCTGTGCATTCAAATTGCCATCAATAAAATGCAATTGTGTTCGTTGTCCGTAGCTTATGCCTGCCCGTACCATAACCCCACCTCCGCCATGAGGCACTATATTCACAACATCAGCAAACTGCTTGCTCACACAACGCCATACACATGGTCTGCGGTTGTGAGACCGGTTGGACATACTGCCAAATACTCTAAATTGACGCCAGAAGCGACTTATGGTAGAGAAATTAACATTAAATTCTCTGTCAAAAGCATGCCAATTGCACGCTCCCTCAAAACGTGAGATATCTGTGGCATTGTGTTGTGTGACAAAACAGCACATTTTAGAGTGGCCTTTTATTGTCCCCAGCACAAGGTGCACCTGTGTAATGATCATGTTATTTAATCAGCTTCTTGATATGCAACACCTGTCAGGTGGATGGATTATCTTGGCAAAAGAGAAATGGGATGTAAACAAATTTGTGCACAACATTTGAGAGAAATACGCTTTTTGTGCGTATGGAACATTTCTTGGGATCTTTTTATTTCAGCTCATGAAACATGGGACCAACAATTTACAGGTTGCGTTTATATTTTTGTAAGTAAACATATCGTAATGCTGCCTGTGTGTAATAAATCCCTACACAGTGAGACTCACTTCATCCATCACCACAAGTGCTGGGCGAATCTATGTTCCATGTCAACCCGAAAGGAGATTATTCTAAATAATTAAAGGACCGGATTTTCCAAACTTGCTAGGTGCCATAACAGAACTGGGTGATGTCACAAGCCTTCTGTGAATATAGGTTCTTCCATAACTAGAGCCAGTGTTAGTTTCTGTCTATTGAAATGGGATGCAGTCTGTATTCGTGCAGATCACCCCTCATATCCCTCGAGAGCAGCGGTTATGAAAATGATGCATCGAATCAAACAAAAAAGACGACTACTCCAAAAATCGAAATAACAAGTCAATGTCGGTGGTCAATGAAATAGAATATCACAACAGACACATGTTTTATGTGTTCCGTTCTAAAGCTATCAAAACATAACTTCCATTGCACATTTTTCTGCTCACTATAGCGACTTCTACACGCCATGGCCTCTGCTCTGCCCTCCATTGTTGTTGTGCTGACTTTGCGTAAAGCCTGGAGAGGATACTGTACCTGCTTCAGCTAGCTTCACGTACACAGACCTCTTCATCATTACAACGAACAGCATTACCTCCATCAGCAGGACAACACAGCACTCTGTGGGGATATATGGATGGAGAGCAGGGCCGTGTGTGTGTGTGTGTGTGTGTGTGTGTGTGTGTGTGTGTGTGTGTGTGTGTGTGTGTGTGTGTGTGTGTGTGTGTGTACATGTCTGACAGGGTATTTGACAAGAGTAGATGGATGCCTGCCTATTTGAGCTTGTGTTTGTCCCTACGTGCCCCTTGTCTCTGAGGATCAACTTAGCGTCTCTCTCTGCCTGTCAAACACAGCAGCAGCGCATACTGTACATGTAAGTGGTATGGGTGACTGAGCATTAACATCAAGGGTTCAATACACAGCACTCTGTGTGCAGTCAGTGTCCTGCAAAATGTGGTGCAGCACTGCGTAACACAACTACACCACCAGTTAGCGGTATTATGAGGCACTACACTATATGAAGTAAATCAGCACCAAGCTGACTGACTGAATCACATGAGATATTGTGTGTCTGCAACACTCTGTGTCTTCAGTCAGCGCCCTGTCAACAGTCTGACAACATCAAACATGACTCATTTCCATCTCAGTGCCTGGGACCCTTGTTGGTTCTGCGGGGTTTTCATGAGGAAATGCATCAAGTTGCACTGAGGTTTTGACGAACGTCTCAAATTAATGATTGAAGGAATTAGTCATCACGCCATACGCAAACGACTGCATCGCATTTATATTTCAAATGCACTGAGGTTTTGACGAACGTCTCGAATTAATGATTGAAGGGATTTGTCTGTTGTGCAAAGTAAGCCTAAATAGAAGCCAAATCTGGGAAACAACCGATAACACTGATTTGTATAATGCATATGCATAGTTTTGGTGGCTGGTGATTTCATGTGTTTTTAAATTAGGGAACACGCAAATGGAGAAAACTGTTGATGGAGTTAGGTTGCCCAAGCCTATGTCATTCAATCATCCTCCAGTTGGGTGGGCACACAACATATTACGAATCACAGTTGGTCTGCTCAATCAACATTTTCTCAATTTCTCCTATGGCTCAAAATGGGTGCAACTGATTCATCTATTGAAGTGAAAAGGCATCGACCGAAATGGGCTTAATTCTAACTTCAGACATGGACATATTGACACAAATCTGCACGTCCATCAATGCAGTACAGTTAAAAGCACTGAAGTTAGAATTCGGCCTTGAGTCAATACCGAGCAAACAAAGATAGTGGGATTGAGGATTTGGAGAGTATGGAAAATGTATCTCTTTGGCCAGCAGCAACAGAGGACTACATGACTTTCCACAGTAACAGACTGCTATAATGACGCAAAAGATATCACTGACAATGAGGTTGTTTCACTTAAGTCTATATACTCAGTCTATATACTCAGAAGCAGCACTTCCCCAGCTTATAAAGAAAGATGACTGAGTAGCATTGGCTTAAGACAGCGTTTCCCAAACCCAGTCCTTTTGACCCCAAGGGGTGCACCTTTTGTTTTTTGCCCTAACACTACACAGCTGATTCAAATGATTAAAGCTGGATGATTAGTTGATTATTTTAATCAGCTGTGTAGTGTATAGGGCAAAAAACAAAAAGGTGCCCCCTTGGGGTTCTAAGGACCGAGTTTGGGAAACGCTGGCTTAGGATCAAACAAGACCTTGAAAATTACCAAGTGTGCATCTCTATCATGATCTAATATTATCCTAAAAACTATTAATCAAATGCAATATCATGGGCGTCAGCCATTGCTGATACTGTCATTACTAAGGAAGCCACCTCACCAGAAGCACTCACCCTTAAAAAGAGGGTCTATTTTCTGAACTCTAGAAACGGTCTCATTCTAAGAAAGGGAAATTACATCACACTCCTAGAGCAGGACTTCCCTCTATTTTATATGTGGGGGAAAAAAATAGTACGGATGTATTCCCTGAGTTCAAATGTCGAAGTCATTGCCTCGGAAAAGTCTCCAGAGTTTTAAAATAGTTTCCAGTCTCCTCAACACCTCAACCTCCATCTCCCCTCACTCCCCATCCTCCCCCTCAACATCACCCCAAGCTCCCCAATGAGGACCATGGTAGAAGCCCCCTGCAATTTGCCCTATCTCTAATAGGTACTTTCTACCCGTTAGTGATCACGAGGTGACAGGACATAGAATTGGAAACTCGCTTCCACTCACAGAGAGAGGGGAGACGGAGGAAATACTCTCTATAATTACCGCTAAATCAAGCAGACTCCTCTTGTTTTTCCTCCTCCTCCCTCTACACCTGGCCGCACGTTATTGTGAGGGACCGAGCAGGCGATGTCGAAAACCCGCTGCACCAAGCAATTTTCCCCCCATAGCTGATATTGCAGTTTAGTTGGGTAGATTCAGGACTGCCTGAATGACTTGGTGGCTTTTTTAAAAGTCTTGCTCTCTGTACAAGGCGCTAAAAAGGCAGCTTAACTCTGAGCTGAACAATGGCACCAGATCAAGAGCTTATGCATGCAGTCAGTGATGATGATGATGATGATGACGGTGGGGTGATGAGGAAGAGGATGAAAAATAAGTAGAAGATTATGATGATAACAACAATGATGATGTGACGCTAGCAAATAACTGTATCTAGTCTCAAACCATTGCAGAGATTCCTACCCACTGGGCACAGTCGTCAATTCAACGTCTATTCCACGTTGGTTCAACGTAATTTCATTGAAATTAAGTGGAAACAATGTATGTGCCCACTGTGTGTGCCCAGTGTTTAAGGTTGTTTCTTAGTAAATTTCATCTATCTCATAGCCATCCGTCTTTGAGCCAAAGACATCCTTACAACATGACATGATCTATTTTCACGCATTTCAAATCAAATGTTATTGGTCACATACACATGGTTAGCAGATGTTAATGCGAGTGTAGCGAAATGCTTGTGCTTCTAGTTCCGACAGTGCAGTAATATCTAACAAATTCACAACAACTACCTTGTACACACAAATGTAAAGGGATGTAATAAGAATATGTACATGTGAATATATGGATGAGCAATGGCCGTGTGGCATAGACAAGATGCAATAGATGGTATGAAATACAGTATATACATATGAGTAATGTAGGATATGTAAACATTATTAAATCCATTTCAAATCAAATCAAAGTTTATTTGTCACGTGTGCCGAATACAACAGGTGTACAACCTTACAGTGAATACAACCTTACAGTGAAATGCTTACTTACAAGCCCTAACCAAAAGTATTAAAGTGGCCAGTGATTTGGGTCTGTATGTTGGCAGCAGCCTCTCTATGTTAGTGATGGCTGTTTAACAGACTGATGGCCTTGAGATAGAAGCTGTTTTTCAGTCTCTCGGTCTCAGCTTTGATGCACCTGTACTGACCTTGCCTTCTGGATGATAGCGGGGTGAACAGGCAGTGGCTCGGGTGTTTGTTGTCCTTGAAGATCTTTTTGGCCTTCCTGTGACATCGGGTGGTGTAGGTGTCCTGGAGGGCAGGTAGTTTGCCCCCGGTGATGCGTTGTGCAGACCTCACTACCCTCTGGAGAGCCTTACGGTTGTGGGCGGAGCAGTTGCGGTGATACAGCCCGACAGGATGCTCTCGATTGTGCATCTGTAGAAGTTTGTGAGTGCTTTTGGTGCCAAGCCGAATTTCTTCAGCCTCCTGAGGTTGAAGAGGCGCTGTTGCGCCTTTACCACGCTGTCTGTGTGGGTGGACCATTTCAGTTTGTCTGTGATGTGTACACCGAGGAACTTAAAACTTTCCACCTTCTCCACTACTGTCCCTTCGATGTGGATAGGGGGGTGCTCCCTCTGCTGTTTCCTGAAGTCCACGATCATCTCCTTTGTTTTGTTGACGTTGAGTGAGAGGTAAGCTGCCTCATTGTTGTTGGTGATCAAGCCCACTACTGTTGTGTCGTCTCCAAACTTGATGATTAAGTTGGAGGCATGCATGGCCATGCAGTCATGGGTGAACAGGGAGTACAGGAGGGGGCTGAGCACGTACCCTTGTGGGGCCCCAGTGTTGAGGATCAGCAAATTGGAGAGGTTGTTTCCTACCTTCACCACCTGGGGGCAGCCCGTCAGAAAGTCCAGGACCCAATTGCACAGGGCGGGTTGAGACCCAGGGCCTTAAGCTTAATGATGAGCTTTGAGGGTACTATGGTGTTGAATGCTGAGCTGTAGTCAATGAACAGCATTCTTACATAGATATTGCTCTTGTCCAGATGGGATGGGGCAGTGTGCTTTGTGATGGCGATTGTATCGTCTGTGGACCTGTTGGGGCGGTATGCAAACTGAAGTGGGTCTATGGTGGCAGGTAAGATGGAGGTGATATGATCCTTGACTATTCTCTCAAAGCACTTCATGATGACAGAAGTGAGTGCCAAGGGGCGATAGTCATTTAGTTCAGTTATCTTTGCCTTCTTTGGTACAGGAACAATGGTGGCCATCTTGATGCATGTGGGGACAGCAGACTGGGATAGGGAGTGATTGAATATGACCATAAACACACCAGCCAGCTGGTCTGCTGGGTGAGCAGGCAAATTCAGGACATTCAGAATTGTTGGGAAAGCCACGTCAGAGATGCTCCCACGTGGCAAATCTGAATCAACATCTTGAGTCAGAGTAGCCTAAGTACCTCTATTTCTACATAGTGCACCAATTACATCTAATCAGACCACCGTCCTCAATTCACAACTAAGTTCGTGGTGAGAATATATGAGAAGATGGTCCTGAGGATAGTTTCAAGGAGACCACTGATAGAGCACCAAATAGTGCAGGATGAGTAAATCTCATTAAAGAGAGAACATTTATCTCTGAACCCTATCTTTATTTGATCTCAAGGAAAAAACAAATGGCCTTGCTGTTTTTTTGGGGAATTTTCTATCAAAAAACATGGAGGAAAACGTGGGTTTAGACAGCAGCATATCAAACGGGGGATTAGCATCAAGACAACGCTAATTCTCTAATTCGCCAGAGATAGAAGACAACCGACTGAGGCATGGCGAGAAAGAGAGATGCACATGTGGAATTTCTTAGTGAGCTTTTAATTTTCCAGGCAGCCTTGGCAGCCAGCCCCCTCACTGTACTGAACTGACTGGGGACTGACTGGTACCAGCGGTGAGGAGGAGTTGCCAACTGGCAGGATCCCTTCCACCCCACCAGGTTGCCATTGTTTATTAATAATCCCAGCAGCCTCAGCAGGCTACAGTAAGGATGCCCAATAGCACCCGTAGGGGAGTTTCTTCTCTTCCCTCTCTTCTTTCTAACCTGTCATCAGGTGAACTGGAGAATAGAGTCCAACCCAACACGTAAGCAACCAAGGTACTAAGCTTCTGCTGTCTGCAGAGGCCTCTGGGCTTTTTCTCAAGATTCAGGGGTCCTACTTTTGTCCAAATGGTGGAGGCTTTGTTATTTATGGGGGTGTAGTGTGGCTCAAAGGACATTCAGTAGGGTGTGTAGGGTCTGCGCAGAGTGGGTGAAAACGCGCTTTGGCAATGACATTGCACTTCCTTATGTTATAAAATACATTTTACCAAGACAAATATGATTCTTCATGCTCTGAATCTTTCAGCGGGGTCTTTCTCAAACATATCATTATCATTCTATCCACAAACTGGTATTCCATAACTTAATACATCCAATAATAAGCACCAAACTCTTGTTGACAGAGCAGTGCAGCTTTCTCGCTGAAACTTTTGAGGATTTTACATTTTGTGGTCGTTGTCTTCCAAGTTGTTTCCCGCGTGCCGCAAATATCAAAATGACCATGACATGAGCTGAATTAAATGTAAAAGGCTTTGAAAAGAAATAGCTCAGTGCTCCGTTGACATTTCACGGAGATATGCTTGTTTTTGTGAGAAGTCTTCGAAAAAGAACAGGAACGTCGCATTAATATTTGACAAAAAAGATGATGAGTTCAATGGTAAGCCTATCAGATAGCCTTAATTCTCTCACAGCATCCAGCCTAGCTGGCGTGTTTCTATTTTCCTGATTTTTGACCACTTCTTTTCTCTGGCCTCCATTGATTTAGTCGCCCTAATTTTGACCATCCTACAAGGGTAAGAACTCGAATATGTTTTGAACAGATTATGACATATTACGATAGAGACATGAGGTTTGGACCTTTGGCATTCTTAGAGGATTATCTACACAATTAACCTGTTTTTTATTTTACCATTGGTCATAATATGCATTTTTGATTGGCCACCCAACACCCAGGAAAAGCTGTAGTTAGACTGTAAGGATTCCATATCACTTTTATTGGTGCCAATCATGATGAATGGCATATATGGCAAGATTTATGATGATAATAATGTTTTATATTAATGAGAAAATGTATACCTGCATGAATAGGGCCACCCATCAACATACCAAGATACACTGTCAACTATACATGGTCTCAGGAATGGCAATGTGTTTGTGATTGTGAAGCCATAAAGCCTTCATTCATGACTGATAGCTTTGACAGTGGTGGCATAAAAACCAACATGTTGCTTCATATGCATAGCATCTTAATTTGAGCGTGTTTGCTACTGCAGGAAAATAATCCTGCAGCAACAGGACATTTGAATTATTGTGTGGATTATAATGAATTTACATTTTTATAGGGGTTGATACAAGGAAAAATCAAGTCTGAAAGTTCAAAGTGGAAATTAAACRTCAAAAGTATTTTTCAACTGCAAATACACATAATTGAAAAATGTCCTGCATTGCAGGAATGTTCACCTTTGACAGGGTGATCAAATTAAGATACTACAACTGTAAAATCAGGGCATCAGTCGCTCTGGATAAGAGCGTCTGCTCTCTAGGGATATCCTTGTCTCAGTATGTAAAAATATTTTTTTTTTAAATGTAATAAAATGTATGCACTCTACTGCTAAATGACTAAAATGTAAATGTAAAATGTAAATCAGCAAAATGACATATGCTATAATTATCCAAATTGTCTCTGTCCGTCAGTGATTCATTCAAATGCATATCACGAACAAACCTCATTGCACTGTAGTCCTAGATTTGGCCAAAGTAATATTTGGATCTTGACAGTGAAACATTTAGCAATAAAATAGTAATACATACATTCTTTCAAACATGTATGCTGCTGTCTAATTTGTTGTCTAAATACAGAAAATGTAGGCTGTAAGATAAAAAAATGTCCTACAAAACAAATACAAATGTGAGAAGACCAGAAACAATAAACAATGTAGACCCAGAGGCAGTAAGATTTACTTTTCATTATTATCTTTTAATTGCATTCTCTCTCCTGAGGCTAATACCGTTTAGATTCAATAATGGCTGCATTATTATGGCATGATGAAAATGCCTTTCAAAAAGACCAGCCTCTCTCCTATTCAAATTTAATCTAATCCATTAGAAGCTAAAAGATAACTATCAAATTATACAAGACAAGAGTAAAAAAAAAGATCCCAAACAAAATCTTGCACACAGCAAATTGGCCAGTGTTACCTACCCACTCGGCACACTCTGGTTGTTTCCATGCCCTTCAATGAAATTACGTTGAACCATCATGGAATAGACATTGAATTGACATCTGTTCCCAGTGGATAGTGCAGATTTTCCAGTGCAACATTTCTAGTGTTGATTCAAGTGTTAAATTAACTCTGTAAGTGTTAAATGAACACTCACTGGTGTTAATAACCAGCGTTATCATTATTACCACACCCATCATTATCATATTTCCTAGCATGCTCTATTAAGGGTTAAAAAAACAAAAAACGTTTTTTTAAATATCTGTGTTTGCACGTACATTGATTGATTAATTAATCTTATGCTACTCAAATTTTCTAAAGTAATCCTATCTGGACTTACTGCATCTGTTAATGAAATGTCTGTTCCAGTTTAGATGGTTTAGGCAGTCTCATAACGTAGTCTTCCCAACCTGGCAGGCAGTCATTCTGAATGTTGAGCCCTATAAAATCTGCCATGCAGAGAATGTAGATGGAATCATGGAATCCAGACATTAAAACAGAATTCAACAAAATTCAATAATGTATTGAACTTTGTAGGAAATCAACTAAAGGTATTGAACCTTGTTCACAACAACGTAGCCTATGCCTATCTGGCAGAATGATCATGATTATTTTCATCAATCCAGTGGTGATTCGTTTAGCAAACTCTAAAATCACGTGTGCTACAGAAACACCGCTAACCAGACAAGTTATTTTGCTGGTGTACACTGAATGAACGGTATCAACAACCCCCAAAAAATATATTCTTAGATTTTTCCCAGACCTCAACAGTGGTCTCCTGGTGTGGTTTAAGCATTGTTTTGTACTTAAAATATTGAATTGTGTGGTTTTTCTATAAAAATAAAACAATTAAAATATCTGGAAAAACTAAACAGAGAAAAAATATATATTTAAATTGATGATAAAATATTCACTTGGTGAATGCCGCAGGATTGAAAATGAATGAATTCAATAACTATGTCTCTGTCACTAACAAATACAGTCATGGGTGGTAACTCTACACTTCACTTGAAAGGCAAGGCACTCTGGGAAATATGCAAATAAGGCTTTAAACTAAACTGTGTGTTAATTTAACACTGAAAATGTGAACCCATATAGACACTGGATAATATGCTGTGCACTAAAATCAAGATGATTCAAGCCAAGGTCACATTCACAAGTTTGTACAGACTACTATGTCTTTCAACAGAAACGTATCTGGTCAATCAATGTTCCTCAGGCTATGTTCTTTGCTCTCCTTAAATGAATGCACATTTTCCTTGGTCCTGCCTTTGGGTAAAGTTTGGGATTACATTTGTGAATCAACCTCACTTATTTCATACTGACCGAACATTAGACTTTCTGGAAGTAAACATGATTGTGTTGTTGTTGTTGTTTTGGGCCTGGTCTGATTGATGGTTAAGCTGTCATAATTATATGGTTGAAGTTTATTTACTGTTTTCATCTTTGTAGATATTCTGCCAGTGAATATTGTATGGGTCTTGATTTCCGGTGAATCATTACACGCTATTTTTGGGTATGATATTAGAAATAGTCAAATAAATCAACATTTTACACATTGTTATACACCTACATTCACTTACAGGTTAGAAATAATATTGGTATTTCACAACCACACATATGTGTGGGGATAGATAATGTCAGTTAATCTTCAGCTTCACCACCAGTGTATAACATAGCATTAGGGTTCACCCGCTGTCTACAGTGCCTTCAGAAAGTATTCATGTGTCTTGACTTATTACACTTTTTATTGTGTTACAGCCTGAATTCAAAATGGATTAAAAAAATAATAATTCATCCATCTACACACAATACCCCATAATGACAAAGTGAAAACATGTTTTTAGAAATGTTACCAAATTTATTGAATACAAAAATATCTCATCAAACCCATTACAATCACCTTTGGCAGCAATTACTTTCTGGGTAGGTCTCTAAGAGCTTTGCATACCTGGATTGTACAATAGTTGCCCATTGTTCTTTTCAATTCTTCAAGCTCTGTCAAATTGTTAATTGATCATTGCTAGACAACCATTTAAGTCTTGCCATAGATTTTTAAGCAGATTTAAGTCAAAACTGTAACTCGGCCTCTCAGGAACATTCAGTCTTTTTGGAAAGCAGCTCCAGTGTAGATTTGGCCTTGTGTTTTCCTGCTGAAAGGAGAATTCATCTCCCAGTGTCTGGTGGAAAGCAGACTGAACCAGGTTTTCGCCTGTGCTTAGCTCCATTACGTTCCTTTGTTATCCTGAAGAACTCCCCAGTCCTTAATGATTCCAAGCATACCCATAACATGATGCAGCCGCAACTATGCTTCAAAATTTGGAACGTGGTACTCAGTAATGTGTTGTATTGGATTTGCCCCAAATATAACATTTTGTATTCAGGACAAAAAGTTTATTGATTTTGCAGTATTACTTTAGTTCCTTGTGCAAACAGGATGCATTTCTTTTTTTAAATTCTGTACAGGCTTCCTTCTTTTCACTCTGTCAATTATGTTAGTATTGTTGTTGATCGATCCTCAGTTTTCTTCTATCACCTCCATTAAACTCTGTAACTGTTTTAAAGTTACTATTGTCCTCATGGTGAAATCCCTGAGTGGTTTCCTTTCTCTCTGGCAACTGAGTTAGGAAGGACGCCTGCTTCTTTGTAGTGACTGGGTGAATTGATACACCATCCAAAGTGTAATTAATAACTTCACCATGCACAAAGGTATATTCAGTGTGTGCTTTTCTTTATTTTTACCCATCTGCCAATATGTGCTATTCTTTGCGAGACATTGGAAAACCTCACTGGTCTTTGTGGTTGAATCTGTGTTTGAAATTCACTGCTCGACTGAGGGACCTTACAGATAATTGTGTGTGTGAGGTACAGAGATGAGGTAGTCATAAAAAAATCAAGTCCATGCAACTTATTATGGGACTTGTTAATTAAGAAAATATTTACCCCTGAACTTATTTAGGCTTGCCTTAACAAAGGGGTTGAATACATATTGACTCAATGCATTTCAGCTTTACATTTGAATAATTTGTAAAAAATTCGAAAAACATATTTCCACTTTAACATGATGGGGTATTGTGTGTCGGCCAGTGACCAACAATCTCAATTTAATCTATTTTAAATTCAGGCTGTAACAACAAAATGTGGAAAAAGTCAAGGGATGTGAATACCTCCTGAAGGTACGTATTTGACTGATAAATAATTGATTGAGGTGTCTATATTAATTTTGCAGGCATAAAAAAATGTCTGCCTTGATTGACTCGCTGAGAGGTTTTTGAGGCTTCCTTCAGCTGTAGGGCACTATCCCTGCTGTGCACGATAAGCCATGCATGCTCATCCCATTAGCTCACTACTGTACTGGAAAGTACATAGAGTAAATAGGAAATACATATATGTATATGAGTGCATGGTGAGATACAGTATGCACATCTCACAGTTGCACTCTGGGCAAGTGCATATAGGAACATTTTATATAGGAGTAGATAACATATAGGTACAAGTCGTAGATTTGTTTGTATTTAGTTACTAGTCAAGCAATCCCACAGTAGCCTCACGTCAACAAACACATCCAGCAACTTCATTTCTGCTTAGGTCTTGTGGTAGCCCCAGAGGAAAAGTACAGGCCAGAGGACAACTGCAGGTCAAATGATTACCACTGCAATTTGGAATGAAGTTCACCGTCCGGTGTGTGTTGTTCTGACACATGGCTTGATTTGACCACTGTTGTTTTTCCTCCCATCAAAACAGGTTTTTTATTCCCTCTGGAAGGAATCCTTTCCGGCCACTCCAGCTGCAACCAGCACACACTGCTAGTCCGGCCAATAGTGGAGACGCCTGATGCCTCTTGGCAATGTGAGACAGTTAGCTCTTCTAGCTCCAGCACTGAGAGGGCTTGTATTTGATATTCTTGTCCATACATCAGGAGAATGGGCCACTGCCTACCTCCCAGTTTATCTATTTAGGGAGAATGTGCTACTATGCTCCCTAATCCGTGTGTGTGTGTGTGTGTGTGTGTGTGTGTGTGTGTGTAGTCTCTAGTGTGTAGTCCTTTATTTGCCTTTGTGAATCATGGCAACATGAGGTTGCAATCAATCCATCATTGGAGTGCACAGCAGGAGTCACAAAACATTATGCTGCAGCATGTACTCCCAGGCTTTGAAGGCTTCGTCAACACAGTGTCACCAAGCATGGGACACAGCTGTAGCCTCAAGCTACTGCAGGCATTTTCTTTTTGGCATATGTGATTGTGAGCCGTTTCTCTTTGAAAATGATTATATGTTGCCATCATATATGAAATATAAAGGCCATCTGATTGAATTAGCCATTTTAAATATTTAAAAAAGACTTTGTTTTGTGACTGTAGCCATTTTTTCATGCATGTTAATCGCAGAATAATGTGATATAACATATTGGCATACTGTCAATATGTATGTGTTAATGCCTTGCCTGACAAAATAGTTATTGGAAAGTGTCCATTGTAAAGAGCACTTAAAATGCAGAGTAGAAATGGAATGTCATTCAGAGTGGACTTGAAGAGAGCTATATCGATTGACAACTTTCAACTTGGTGTTGATCACAAAACAGGCCACATGGCAGCATGGATATGATGTCAATATTGATATTAAAAATGACAGTAAATCTGTTCTTGCTGCTGCTGTGGCCTACTTTTATCTTGGTCAATGAACATGTTGAAATGACCACTCTACAGTATATGTTGTTATTATGATTTGATTCATATGAAGATGTCAAGAGAAAATGTATCTTAGTTCAATCCTTGCTGTGCCATGTCTGTTTGAAATGACATTTGTCTGTTGTGGAATTAACATGGGTTCGGGAGAGGAAGACCGTGAGTACATTATTGATCTGTAACTTGAAGGATGAAGAACACCTATTTGCACATATCTAAAGGCACAAAGTAAAGAAGAAGAAGTCCCAGACGTTAGTTATAAAACCCAGTCGTTAGTTCTAAAAAACGAATTGCCCACTAAAAGTGGAGTTGCATTTCTAATCGTGTATTCATCAGCACCAGTCAATTATCCTGCCTGTAGATGATAATATGACACATGGGCCAAAAGAGCGCGAGCTCCCCCAGCAGTTAGTCGACAGTAGCGCACTCACACAACTTCACTTGAAGGGAGGGAGAGGCAACTTTGGTTCGATGGTGCAACCTCATAAACATACATATATTTTCTGATCATAATATTTCTGCTCTGTTGAATCAATTTGAATAAGCCATTAACATCAGCATCTTTGAATTATTGATCAAGCTGCTCTCCAACATACAGGTTTGTGTTGAAAAGGTAGACTAATGAGGCAACAGTCCTGATATTGTGTCATTTGCTATATTTATACACACATACACACACGCATACACTTGCACGATGGACTCTAAACTGTGTTTGAAAGTATTCATGGATAAGATCAAATAAGTGACACACCAATTACTGCATATTAACAACTGAGAGACTAACATCAAACATTAATGCATTTCACCATTGCATTACAGTCCATACAGCAGGTGAAACGGGTAGCCTTCATTCCACACTTTGCTAGAAACAAACTAACGATGCTTGAAATGTGAGCAATTGAAATGCGGCATAAGTCTTGAATTTCAGAAGCATCGGTATTTAAGTCGTATGTTGTAAAACGAACTGATAGGGACGCACATTGCACAATCAACTGTAGTAATGTTGATATAATCCCACATGGGAATGGGAATCGACGTTTGAGCTGAACCCCGTTTTTTCTAGAACAAAATACACAAGCGTATTATGATGCTGTGCCTGGAACTTCAATGTGCCCTTGTCTGATTCAGACGGTCCATTCATTGAGGCGAGGGTCAGTGTGAAAGAAACTATGCGTGGACTGAAAACTGATTCTTAATGCTTTCCCCCCCTCACTATTACGCTCTTTCATTATTTCGTCCTCCTCTGCAGCCTCGCATTACATACATGCCGTCTCCAGTCATATGCGAAGAGAATTCTGCCTATCGCCTACTGCACTGAACCACCAACTCACTTTGCATGTAAATGTAAGGTATTAGGATCTAGCGTTGTTCATGTCCACAGTAATGGACATTTAGTGAATGTTACTTGAGATAAATAACAACAACATAGGTTGGACACATGGAAACACAAAACTCACATTGGCTACATATAAGACAACACGCTGCCTGATTTGACAATGATAAAGCAAAAAAACGCATCCGTCCAGAAAAAAACACTGTAGTCTGTCATGTTGACCATGCTAAATCGCCATAACTGTCAATCAGCTACAGTATAACCTCTAGCTACTCTAATAACTGGTATAGTGTGTATATAAAACAGTACAATTTTACGCAAATTAAGCTACACTTATGCAGGCTTACCTAAAACTGATTCTCCCCTGTGCTCGGAATATGTGGTCCAAGGTGCTTTAGTTTTCTGTACGAAAACTTTTGCTGGAGCATATGTATCCAGTGTGCATGCTGGTAGCTCAATCTTAGATGTTGAATTGTGAATGAGTTGGTGGTCCTTCTCATGCTCAAGAGAGAGAAATCCTTCGGTTCGGCAAGTTGGTAAGCATGAGTACACAGAGAAACAGAGTGACCAAGTCGACCCGTGGGGAAACGGGAGTTCGATAGATAAGAAGAAATATCCCGATGTGTTCTAGGGAGGTTCGGGCGAGCTCGGATCCGTGAAAGTCGTTCGCAGGTGAAGAGGTGGTAGTGAGGATGCCAAGGAAGGTAGGCAGAGACTGATCGAGTGCAGTGCAAAAGGAAGCGAAACTAGGGGGAGGTACTGAGAATACAGCGTTGTATTGTAGACGACGGCAATACCAGACGGCAGGGGGTGGGACTGAACCACACGAGACGAACCGGAGAGAAGGAGGGGGGAAATAAGGGTGGGGAGGAACGATATACCGTGTCGTGACTTTATGTGTTGATTAACAACGATTATAAAGGTTCAACTTTGAAATCCCCAAAAGAAGACAGCATGACAAACGGTAAAGCATCCCCAAATCGGACTACTGGGGAAAGTGTAGAGTCTAGGTTTGAATAAAATGATGAAGCTCTGACAACAGCAGGGTCCGGGACGAAATCAAATATTGACTCCTAAAGAATGCATTACCACCGCTCCTTACCACCGCGCTTTTACATTGTGTGACTGTTTTTTGTGTGACTGTTTCAATGGAAACCTAGTCATATGAAACAGGAATAAAACCCAACGACGCATCTCTCTCTCTCTCTCTCTCTCTCTCTCTCTCTCTCTCTCTCTCTCTCTCTCTCTCTCTCTCTCTCTCTCTCTCTCTCTCTCTCTCTCTCTCTCTCTCTCTCTCTCTCTCTCTCTCTCTCTCTCTCTCACACACACACACAAACGGATTAGGGAGCACACACTTGCCAGATGACGAATAATGGTTGTACACCGTACCCAGTGTGAATTAATAACTAGTGACTTTGTGTTTGCACCAGCAAGAGAAAATATGTGGAGACGCTGTCCAGTGTCCTGAAGGTGCTCCAGTACAGAGGGCTATGCATGTTGGCTGTCCATGGCCCTGAAAATGTTCTTGTTATAGAGGCCTATGCATTGCAGTTGGCTTTCCAAACACTTCTGCATTTCGCTGTCTACACCTATGCATTTACAATGGCATTTTTTTTATAGAACTAGGCATGTCAGTTAAGAACAAATTCTTATTTTACTATGATGGCATACTCCGGCCAAACCCTCCCCTAACCTGAACGACGCTGGCCCAATTGTGCGCTGGCCGATCACAGCTGGTTGTGACACAGCCCAGGATAAAACCAGGGTCTGTAATGACGCCTCTAGCACTGAGATGCAGTGCCTTATGCCACTGCGCCACTCAGGAGTTTAGCTTTGACAAGCGCATGCTTCATATCATTCACAGGTGGATGACTCCACTTAGTGGCTTTTGCGGGTTTAAAATCACTTGTCATGGAAATATTGCCATTGGACTAGAAGCTCATATTTTCCTTTTGATATTAGGTTTTATCAACTAGAGCATCCCTTGATCAGTGTTACATGTACCTCTAACATGGCATATAGACCGCCCCTCTACTGTGTCTTTGATTTGGTACATGAGCTCCATACATGAGTATCTACTGAAGTGTACTTATGGTGTCGTACATTGTACATGCATACACACACACACGCATGCACACCCACACACACACACACACACTCTCTCTCTCGCTCTATCTCTCTCATACAAACTGTCAAGCGGGGTGGAGCAGGTGAAACCAAGTGCAGACTCAGACGAGGAGATAGGGATAAGGTAAGTATGGTATTTATTGAAAAGCGGGGGGAGATGGGGTGCAGACCAGGGGGAGCTCGGGCAGGTAGCAAGGAACCAGGAACTGAAGCTGGAGCAAGGGGAGTAGGGGCAGGGTAAGCAGGTCCGGAGCGGAATCCAAGGAAGCAGTAGAGCAGTGGTCCAGGGCAGGGAAGCAGGACTGACGAGATGAGGGACTGGAGACAGGGACCAGAGTCAGAGCGGACGGAACTGTAGCGAAGAGAAAAGCAGCATCAGGCTAGGGAAAAACAGGCACAACTGGATAACAAGATCTATGCAGGAACAAACGGCTTGAACTGCAGACTGACTGAGCAGAGGCTACAAACTGGCAGCGTGGAAGTGGCAGGGCTGAGTACTTGTAGAGGTCTTGATTATGGAGCATGTTGCAGCTGGTGGGGATCTGCTCTGACTCCAGCACACCTGTCTCCCGTCACACAATCAGATGCACACATACAGAGAGAGAGGGGGAGAGAGCATTGGGGGAGTAGCGGCAGGTTAAGGAGACACAGGATGAGAAGTAGAGGGCGTGGCAGGAGCAGATGTAACACACACACACTTTCACACACATACATGTACACACATATTTGCATTCTCTACACTCAAAACAACATTTGATCTATCATTGCCTATGACATATTTGTTTCAGTACCATTGTAGTACCATTTTTTATGCACTTTTGAGTGTATTATCGACATAATTTCAATTCACCAAACTCCAGGCCCATATCACCTAAATAGTTCTAACTTTAGCCAGGCTTATATGATCTCATGCTATTAGAAGTGAGGAGCTGACTTGTCCTGCCTGGAAGGCTGCTGGGGTGTTTGCTAGACTGACAACCTACTAATGGCAGAACTCTGAGGGTAGTAGGGAGACGTGCTGGAGATAATTCTCCATCTCCCGTGTTATTCCACACTGGCCATGGGCCTGTCATACAGCCTGGGCTCTCTGGCTGAGCTGTGAGAGAGAAGACAGATGTCCAAATACCCAGCAGCTCCATCCGTCATTATATTTGCATGAGGATTTTCCTCAATGTAGACAGATAAGAACGGAGCCAGGTTGGTGTGTTGTGTGTGGTGTGTGTGTGTGTGTGAGAGAGAGGAGGACGAGAGAGAGAGAGAGAGAGAGAGAGGCGAAGAGAGAGAGAGAGAGAGAGGAGGAGAGAGAGAGAGAGAGAGAGAGAGAGAGAGAGAGAGAGGAGAGAGGAGAGAGAGAGAGAGAGAGAGAGAGAGAGACGAGAGAGAGAGAGAGAGAGGAGAGAGAGGAGAGAGAGAGAGAGAGAGAGAGAGAGAGAGAGAGAGAGAGAGAGAGAGAGAGAGAGAGAGAGAGAGAGAGAAGAGGAGAGAGAGAGAGAGAGAGAGAGAGAGAGAGAGAGAGAGAGAGAGAGAGAGAGAGAGAGAGAGAGAGAGAGAGAGAGAGAGAGAGAGAGAGAGAGAAGAGAGTAGAGAGAGATATATATATTGTTACCACCCTGGCCTTCTCCTGACTCTAATGAGAAACATCTCAATCTGCTAAAGGTTACCTGGCAGTCAGTAGTCAGCCCAGCACCAATACTACACCATCCTCACTCCTCCTCTTATAGACACCTCATCAAACCTCAATTCAATGCTCAAGGCCATTCCTCTGACGAGCAAATGCCTGTTAATTGTTCCACACTTAGCAGGGATGGTGCAATCCACTGGTACTGAGTAAATGTGTTGGTGCTGACAAAATATTTACTATAATTAGGTTTAAAGGTAGATGATTAAAAAAGGCGGATTAAAGGTGAATGAAAAAAGTTATGAGAGATGCTATATTATAGTGCTTGTCCAGGCCTGACTGTGATGGTGTGACCATATTCCTCCCAATATCCTCCTTCCTCTTACATCGTGACCTTTCCCTTCCCCTTCTCACCTCATCACCCTAAATCTCCTCCTCCAGTTCAGTCTTCCTGATGGTACAAGCTCTTCACAGTCCCCTAATGGACAAGCACTTCACAGTCCCCTAATGGACAAGCTCTTCACAGTCCCCTAATGTACAAGCCCTTCACAGGGAAATTTGAGTAATATACTCTGATCTTGGCTTGACTGAAGTGAGCTGTTTCACTCAGGACCTGATATTAATATACAAGTCAACAAACTGCAATAATTATATCAGCGCTAATGGCAGGGTTTATAGGAGAAACCATAAAACGGGAGCGGAAAATAAATAAATAATTTCACACTCTCCGAGGTTAACAGGATTCCAATGGGGTGACCTGAATGTGTTTAACGAGGTGCAAGGCCTCTCATATTGTCATTGGGGTGTCATTGGTTTGCTGCGCTGACAAAGGACTTGGGTAATACCACCTTACAGGGTCCGTATTCATAGGGCTTCTCAGAGCGTGCTGATCTAAGATCAGGTCCTTCCCCTCCATGTACCCAATCAGGTAACTAATGAGCCTCAATGTGCATCATCACGTCTTGTCTCCAACAGGAACATTGCTGGAGCTGAACAGGTACCTACTAGACATTTCAATAACATCAGCAAGCAGAAGGCAATCTAACAGCAGCACTCACTCTCTCTTTCTCCTCCCTCACTGCTCTCGGCAAACTATGTCATTTGAAAGAGAATGCAGGGTTTGTTTGTTTCTCTCTTGTCGAGTGGAACAGAAGAGCATATGCAAGTACAATGGGAAAGGAAAACAAAGACAAGCCTTGATAGGCTGTTGTTCTGTGTAAATCATTAAGCAGTGATTAAGATGTGGCTGAGGGATTTTTGACGAGCCTCTCTTTGGGATGCTGGGATGTTGCATGGAGCCGCTCGCCTATGTAGCATCCCACAGTAGTGTAGCCGCTAGTGCAGTAACTTGACAGTTACTCCCACTGCAGTGGTTGACAGTCTCTTTACCTCTCTCCTTGTGCTATGTATCTCTCAATCACTTCTGTCTCTCACCTCCTCAGTGTCTTTCTTTCTCTCTCTCTTCTTGCACTCACTCACTCACTCACTCACTCACTCACTCACTCACTCACTCACTCACTCACTCTCATCTAAACGCTCCAGGTTGTCCTTGCTCATTCTTGTGTGGCTCAGTGGCTGGCTCTACAAAGGGGCCTGATTTGTTATTTTTCAAAGCAGATTACATTTGTTGGCATTTTGCTTGATATTTCATTTCTGTGCCCTGCTCCCCATTCGTTGGCTGTGGTGCAGCAGAGCGTCTTTGTTCATGTGCTTCATGGGCTGTCCCTGGTGAAATCATCAGGTTTCGCTAATGAACTATTTGCACGGACATGATATTGTAATCACCTCCTGGTCATTGCGGCTGTGTACATTACCAGAGCATCCCCCATAAGAGCTGTCCATTGTGCTGAAACTGGCTTCCCCTATAAGAGCTGTTCATGGTTCTGAAATCGGTTTCCCCTATAAGAGCTGTCCATGGTTCTGAAACTGTTTGCCCTTATAAGAGCTGTCCATGGTTCTGAAACTGTTTCCCCCCATAAGAGCTGTCCATGGTTCTGAAACCGTTTCCCACCATAGGAGCTGTCCATGGTTCTGAAACCGTTTTCCCTATAAGAGCTGTCCATGGTTCTGAAACCGGTTTCCCCCTATAAGAGCTGTCTATGGTTCTGAAACTGTTTCCACTATAAGAGCTGTCTATGGTTCTGAAACTGGTTTCCCCTATAAGAGCTGTCCATGGTTCTGAAACTGGTTTCCCCTATATGAGCTGTCTATGGTTCTGAAACTGGTTTCCCCTATAAGAGCTGTCCATGGTTCTGAAACTGGTTTCTCCTATAAGAGCTGTCCATGGTTCTGAAACTGTTCCCCCTATAAGAGCTGTCCATGGTTCTGAAACTGGTCCCTCTACAAGAGCTGTCCATGGTTCTGAAACGGTTCCCCTTACAAGAGCTGTCCATGGTCCTGAAACCGATTTCCCCTATAAGAGCTGTCCATGGGGCTGAAACGAGTTTCCCCTATAAGAGCTGTCCATGGTGCTGAAACTGTCTTTCCCTATAAGAGCTGTTCATGGTGCTGAAACTAGCTTCCCACATTAGAGCTGTCCATGGTGCGAAAGCTGAACCACACTATGATAGACATAGGCCTCCTCCAATATTGAACGACAGTTAAACCGAGCAACTAACTGTGACAGTACAGTAACGAGAACAGTTGATCTTACAACATTTTGCAGAACGGAGAGGTATCTAATTTTTGGTTTTGATAAGGATGCACTGTATACAGGCTGTTGAACAATGTGGGTGTTTATATGCTTTAGGTGTGAATACATTTGAGTTATGGATGACATCACTGTTTGGCTATTTTTGGCACTGTGTATCAAACCGATGTTTGATTTTCAACTTGTGATTATTGACGCTAAAAGCATGTTTCCCAAGATCATACATTATATTGTACACATAATACAAATATTGAGATGTGAAATTGCACCTCTGAATCGAAATCCAAAGAAAACAGCACCAGTTTTGAAGACCTTGTCGGTCATCCACATCTTTGTCATGTGTTTGCAGTCTAATTTGAGACACTAATAAATTACTTAGCAATGCTAAATGAATCCCCAGAAATGTACTGGAACATTTTCATAATATTTACTAACTAATTGTTTTTACCAGGGTAAAAGTTACCAGGGTAAGAGTGTGTGATCATAATCTGAAGTAGTATGGTGAAGTCTGGGAAACTGTGGCTTCACATGCTAGCTTGCTGCATGTCTGAAAAGTGAAATCTCATTGTGACAGTTCCCTCTGTAGTTCCTCTACACACAACAACAAGTGGTAGTGTAAATGCGAACGTGAACGTCTCTTTTCTCTGGAAACGCTAAGGATGCAACAGGCACAAAAAGATGACATAAACTATACGGGACCTGTTAGAGTTGCATGCGCAGCTGGTGTCGAATGCTGGTGGAATGTCATTCACATTCCCATGAGGAAGAATATTCCTGCTACAGTACAGAATGTTCCCACAGACCAAGTTAGAGCACTGACTACAAGAGCTTTGTCATGTATGAGCTTGTGATGCCTGTAATGTAAAATGTACTGTATGTGTATATATACACTGAAGTCCATGACATATTGTTTTTCTAAGACATGTATCTTTATTATGTTCTAAATAACATTAGTATCACGTTCTGACCTTAGTTCCTTTTTTATGTCCTTGTGTTAGGTTGGTCAGGGCGTGAGTTGGGGTGGGTAGTCTATGTTCTTTTTTCTATGTTATTATATTTCTGTGTTTGGCCTGGTATGGTTCTCAATCAGAGGCAGCTGTCGATCGTTGAGAATCATACTTAGGTAGCCTGTTTTCCCCATTTTGGTTGTGGGTGTTTATTTTCTGTGTAGTGTCTGTTCACCTTGCAGAACTGTTTCGTTTTCTCCTCGTTGTTATTTTGTGTAGTGTTCAGTTTTCAATTAAATTATGACGAACACTTACCACGCTGCATTTTGGTCCTCTTCTCCTTCACCAGACGAGAATCGTTACAATTAGGTCTGTCTTCACAGGTGATGAGGTCATAGGAGTGAATAAGACCTATAATATATCTCTGGACATTTGGAGAAGGAATTTTTTATTTAACTAGGCAAGTCAGTTAAGAACAAATTCTTATTTTCAATGACGTCCTAGGAACAGTGGGTTACCTGCCTTGTTCAGGGGCAGAACGACAGATTTTTACCTTGTCAGCTTGGGGATTCAATCTTGCAACGCTCTAAGTCCAACGCTCTAACCACTAGGCTACCTGCCGCCCCAATAAAACACACCACAATGCATCTGGGTATTATTTATTTTCCAGCAGTGTTATGGACTGAAATGTTCCTTCATTGCATTACTATGATTAGATGGTCGTTACAGTATGGGGGGCCAGGTTGGGAATGGCCCATTCTGGGGGATAAATTGCTGGCTATGAGGTACGGTTACAGACCAAAGAGCCAACTGCAACATTTCTTCAACTCCGATTGGTGCTTTTTCTCTCTCTCAGCTCGGCCGGGCCCATCTCGTGGACTCAGCATTCCTGCCCAACGTCACACCATCTGACCCCCCTCACCCACCCCTCTCCCCTTGACAGTGAGGGTCTGTAATAGAGATAGGGGAGATAGGGACCAGAGGGTCTTAAATGTGAGTGATGGCCGTATGACAGCTTAATCTCATAAACAACCAGCAGCAGGCCTGAATGTTATTGGTGAAGGGCTGTCCAGACGTGTGCAGCCAAATCACTCGATCACACGGACCAATCTTCCCCCTGCTCTAATGTGATTAGTGTGGATCTCCTCTGCCTGCTCCAGCCTTTTGTTGTTGCTAAGTGTAATTAGATGAAATGAGCATCAGTTGCGCACTGGTCAGGGATCTGTGGTGTGGAAGTCTCTGTCATTGAGAGAGTGGCTGCAAATGGGATCAGTCAGGTCCCCTTGAGCTGTGTGAAGCTAGAACACACACACACACTGTATAAACACATTCACAGACGCACACTCACACATAATGCTTTCACAGATGAAAGTGCTCTAAGCTCTATCTCACACTCACAGAGAGAATGAATGAAGGTGCATTTCATGTGTAATTGCTCTCGTAAATCTTGATTAAGCCACACGTACGAGAGACTGCATGAGTGCGATCACACTGTCACAGTGATTTATTCCAGATATGTAACACAGTCTACTTTTAGGAATCCGTAATACATGCATCAGAGAATAAAGAACCCATCACTTTCCACAAGAAAGAGCATCCACCTGGGACACTTAATGTTGGTGTAAAGTTTTTCTTAGCATCTGAAGATGTGTAGCCACACAGGAAATGGCATAGCTGTTTGACCCCACCATATTTCCTCCCAACCAATACAACAGTGGGTCTCATTCCATGGACAACTGTAAAATATGCACTGTGTGATTCATAAGGTCACAGTCTGTTTTGATATCCATATTGAAACTGTGATGGGAGAACACTTTTTTGGGGGTGGGTTACACATCAGAACAACAGAGAATAAACACTCAGTTTGTTATTGTCAGCAGATCTGTCCTTTTGGAAAATGCAATGCAATACTGTGATGATAAACCTGAAGGCAGATTTAACATGCATAAAAAAAATGTCATAGGCGTACGCTTTAATGCAAAGTAAACAATAAACCAGAATGGACTTCTTCAAGTTGGCAGTGCACTGACTGTGTGAATTTGATGCAACACGAGTGCTTCATAAATATTTTGCCCAACAAAGTAAACTGCAGTTTCTCTCTTCCCCCAAAGTCGGGAAAACCACATCAATCAATGTCTTTGATTGTCAAACACATTGTAAAAGCTGAGGAGTTATTTGTAGGCACAGTGTACATTAGAAACATTTAACTTTTCAGAGGAAGTGTTTTAAGTGTGTAAAAGCACATAAGCAAACAGTGACCTTGACCAAGGGAGAACACACTGATTGGACTCTAGAATCCATTTTGTCAGAGAGATGTAGGACCATCGTCCTCAGTGAATTTCATAAAAATACAAAAATATTGAAACATTTAAAAAGTTAGCATTTTTGATAAAGCTATGTCAAGTATATTCACGTCACCAACTAATTGATTAAAAAACACAGTTTTGCAATGAAGGTCTACAGTAGCCGCAGCAACACCCTGTAGGTTAGCACCATTGTGTAGCCGGAGGAAAGCTAGCTTCTGTCCTCCTCTGGGTACATTGACTTCAATACAAAACCTAGGACATCTACATTGTGCATGACACAAGTCATTTTCCCAACAATTGTTTACAGACAAATTATTTAACTTATTATTCACCGTATCACAATTCCAGAGGGTCAGAAGTTAACTTACACTAAGTTGACTGTGCCTTTAAACAGCTTGGAAAATTACAGAAAATTATGTCATGGCTTTAGAAGCTTCTGGTAGGCTAATTGACATAATTTCAGTCAATTGGAGGTGTACCTGTGAATGTATTTCAAGGCCTACCTTGCCTCTTTGCTTGACATCATGGGAAAATCAAAGGAAATCTGCCAAGACCTCAGAAAGAAATTGTAGACCTCCACAAGTCTGGTCCATCCTTGGAAGCAATTTCCAAATGCCTGAAGGTACCACGTTCATCTGTACAAACAATAGTACGCAAGTATAAACACCACAGGACCACGCAGCCGTCATACCGTTCAGGAAGGAGACGCGTTCTGACTCCTAGAGATGAACGTACTTTGTTGCGAAAAGTGCAAGTCCATCCCAGAACAACAGCAAAAGACCTTGTGAAGATGCTGGAGGAAACAGGTGCAAAAGTATCTATATCCACAGTAAAACGAGTCCTATATCAACATAACCTGAAAGGCCACTCAGCAAGAATGAAACCACTGCTCCAAAACCGCCATAAAAAAAACAGACTACGGTTTGCAACCGTACCTTTTGGAGAACTGTCCTCTGGTCTGATGAAACAAAAATAGAACTGTTGTGCCATAATGACCATCGTTATGTTTGGAGGAAAAAGGGGGAGGCTTGCAAGCCGAAATAACACCATCCCAACCGTGAAGCACGGCATCATCATGGTGTGGGGGTGCTTTGCTGCAGGAGTGACAGGTGCACTTCACAAAATAGATGGCTTCATGAGGGAAGAAAATTAGATGGATATATTGAAGAAACATCAAAACACATCAGTCAGGAAGTTAAAGCTTGGTCGTAAATGGTTCTTCTAAATGGATAATGACCCAAGCATACTTCCAAAGTTGTGGCAAAATGGCTTAAGGACAACAAAGTCAAGGTATTGGAGTGGCTATCTCAAAGCCCTGACCTCAATCCCATAGAAAATATGTGGGCAGAACTGAAAAAGTTCCACCATGTTTCCACCGCATAGGTAGCTTTCACAAAACCGACAAAATAGAGATAAAATGAAACACTAACCTTGAACAACTTCATCAGATGACAGTCTTATAACATGTTATACAATACATTTATGTTTTGTTCGAAAATGTGCATATTTGAGGTATAAATCATAGTTTTACATTGCAGCCACCATCAGAAATAGCACCAAAGCAGCCATAATAATTACAGAGAGCAAGGTGAAATACATAAATACTCATCATAAAACATTTATGAAAAATACATGGTGTACAGCAAATGAAAGATAAACATCTTGTGAATCCAGCCAATATTTCCGATTTTTTAAGTGTTTTACAGCGAAAACACAATATAGAATTATATTAGCTTACCACAATAGCCAAACACACAACGGCATTTATTCACCACAAAGGTAGCTTTCGCAAAAACCAGCAATAGATATAAAATTAATCACTAACCTTTGGACAACTTCATCAGATGACAGTCTTATAACATCATGTTATACAATACATTTATGTTTTGTTCGAAAATGTGCATATTTAGAGCTGCAAATCGTGGTTATACATTGTGAATACGTAGCAACATTTCCCCAGAATGTCCGGAGATATTTTGGACACTAACCTAATCTGACCAAAGAACTCATCATAAACTTTACATAAAAATACTTGTAAGCAAATGAAAGATACACTGGTTCTTAATGCAACCGCTGTGTTAGATTTTTTTAAAATAACTTTACCACAACATACAGCTTGGGTTATTGTGAGACAGCGCTCACCAACACGGCGGAGAATAGGCATCAACATATTACACAAAATACGAATAACATCATAAATATTTTCTTACTTTTGCTGAGCTTCCATCAGAATGTTGTACAAGGAGTCCTATTTCCAGAATAAATCGTTGTTTGGTTTTAGAATGTCTATTTCTTCTGTCGATTAGCAACCTTGGCTAGCATTGTGGCGCGAACATTCCCATCCTCCTTGGCGCAAAGAACGGAAAATTCCAAAAGTCCCATTAAACGTTGAATAAACTGATAAAACTCGGTTGAAAAAACCTACTTTATGATGTTTTTCTCATATGTATCAAATAAAATCGGAGCCGGAGATATTCGCCGTGTATACCGAACGCTTTTCAGAAGACAATGTCGAGCTCCCCCGCGCGCCGTCGAAGACAAAGAAAATACCGGACATGTCACTCCAAAAGCTCTTATTCGGCCTCAGATCAAGCTAGACACCCCATTCAACCTTCCACTGCCTGTTGACATCTAGTGGAAGGCGTATGAAGTGCATACATATCAATAAATAAAAGCCAGTTGAATAGGCAGGCCCTGAAACAGAGCCTCGTTTTCAGATTTTTCACTTCCTGTATGGAAGTTTGCTGCCAAATGAGTTCTGTTTTACTCACAGATATAATTCAAACAGTTTTAGAACTTCAGAGTGTTTCTATCCAATAGAAATAATAATATGCATATTGATGATCTAGAATAGAGTACGAGGCCATTTAATTTGGGCACATATTTTTCCAAAGTGAAGACAGCGCCCCCCTATTGACAAGAGTTAAGGAGACACAGGATGAGAAGCAGAGGCGTGGCAGGGGCTGATGTAACATCTTGTCTATTAAAGTTCTGTTTTATGTAATGTTTCAACATTTTTGTTAACCGAAAGAGTAGCTGCTCTTTGCAACAGCTTATGGGGATCCTAATAAAATACCAAAATGATCTCCTTGTAAGAAAGTTGTCACATTCTGACCTTAGTTCCTTTTTTATGTCTTTGTGTTAGGTTGGTCAGGGCGTGAGTTGGGTGGGGTAGTCTATGCTCTTTTTTCTATGTTATTGTATTTCTGTGTTTGGCCTGGAATGGTTCTCAATCAGAGGCAGCTGTCGAACATTGTCTCTGATTGAGAATCATACTTAGGTAGCCTGTTTCCCCATTTTGTGTGGGTGTTTATTTTCTGTGTAGTGTCTGTTCACCTTGCAGTACTGTTTCGTTTTCTCATCGTTGTTATTTTGTGTAGTGTTCAGTTTAAATTAAAATTGACGAACACTTACCACGCTGCATTTTGGTCCTCTTCTCCTTCACCAGACGAGAAACGTTACAGAAACACCCACCAACAAAGGACCAGCAGCGTGGGAACATGGACTCCTGGACATGGGAGGAAACTTTGGACGCAAAGGACCCTGGGCACAGCCGGGGAGTATCGCCGTCCGAAAGAGGAACTGGAGGCAGCTAGAGCGGAGCGGCGCCACTACGAGGAATTGGCGCGAGGTAACGGGCACGAGAGCAGCACCAGAATTTTTTTGGGGGGGAGGCACACGGGCAGATTGGTGGACTCAGGTAGGAGACCTGAGCCAACTCCCCGTGCTTACCGTGGCGAGAAAGTGACTGGGCAGGCACCGTGTTATGCGGAGAAGCGCAAGGTGTCCCAGTGCGCACGCATAGCCCATGCGCTACATCGCAGCTCCTCGAATCGGCCGGCTAGAGTGGGCATCGAGCCAGGAGGATGATGCCGGCTCAGCGCATCTGGTCTCCAGTGCGTCTCCTCGGCCCGGGTATACTGCACCAGCCCTACGCACAGTGTCTCCAGTTCGCCAACACAGCCCAGTGCGGCCTGTTCCAACCCCCCACTTGCCGGCTACAGGGGATCCAGCCAAGACGAGTGTGCTAGCTCTGCGCTCGAGACCAGTGCGCCTCCACGGTCTAGTGCATCCGGTGCCTCGGCCAAGGACAAGGCCTCCTGCATGTCTCCCCAGCCTGGTGAGTTCTGTGCCTGTGCTAAGCACTAACCCTCCTGCATGTCTCCCCAGCCTGGTGAGTCCTGTGCCTTCTCCCAGAGCCAGGCCTGTGTGTCTCTCCATTCCAGTGATAATCCATGCCACGAAGCCTCCAGTGAGAATCCATGGCACGAGCCTCCAGTGATAATCCATGCAACTCCAGTGATAATCCATGGCAAGAAGCCTCCAGTGATAATCCATGGCAAGAAGCCTCCAGTGATAATCCATGGCACGAAGCCTCCAGTGATGATCCATTGCAAGAAGCCTCCAGTGATAATCCATGGCACGAAGCCTCCAGTGGTGATCCATGGCACGAAGCCTCCAGTGGTGATCCATGGCACGAAGCCTCCAATGAGGATCCATGCCACGAAGCCTCCAGTGAGGATCCATGGCACGAGGCCTCCAACGAGGGACGTCAGTCCGGAGCTCCAGCAACGCCTTCTAGTCCCGAGCCTCCAGCGACGCCCTCTAGTCCGGACCTCCAGCGACGCCCTCTAGTCCGGAGCCTCAAGCGACGCCCTCTAGTCCGGAGCCTCCAGTGTCGCCCTCTGTCTAGTCCGGAGCCTCCAGCGACGCCCTCTAGTCCGGAGCCTCCAGCGTCGCCCTCTAGTCCGGAGCCTCCAGCGACGCCCTCTAGTCCGGAGCCTCCAGCGTCGCCCTCCGGTCCGGAGCAGCCAGATCTCCCTCCTGTCCGGAGCAGAGAGAGCCGCCCGTCTGTCCTGAGCTACCAGAGCCGCCCGTCTGTCAGGAGCTGCCAGAGCCGCCCATCTGTCAGGAGCTGCCAGAGCCGCCCGTCTGTCCTGAGCTGCCAGAGCCGCCCTTCAGTCAGTCAGGAGCTGCCAGAGCCGCCCGTCAGCAGGAGCTGCCAGAGCCGCCCTTCACTACGGTGCTGCCGGAGTCTCCCGCCTGTCCGGCGCTGCCGGAGTCTCCCATCTATTCGGGGCCCGCTGCAAGGGTCCCCAGTCCGAGGTCGGCGGCGAGGGTCGCCGCTCCAAAGGCGCCACTTAAGTGGGCAAAGACTATGGTGGAGTGGGGTCCACGTCGCGCGCCAGAGGCACCACGGCGGACAGACGCCCAACCAGACCCTCCCCTAAGGTTCAGGTTTTGCGGCCGGATCCGCACCTTTGGGGGGGGGGTACTGTCACTTCTGACCTTAGTTCGTTTTATTGTTTTGTGTTAGGTTGGTCAGGGCGTGAGTTGGGTGGGTAGTCTATGTTCTTTTTTCTATGTTATTGTATTTCTGTGTTTGGCCTGGTATGGTTCTCAATCAGAGGCAGCTGTCGATCATTGTCTCTGATTGAGAATCATACTTAGGTAGCCTGTTTTCCCCATTTTGGTTGTGGGTGTTAATTTTCTGTGTAGTGTCTGTTCACCTTGCCCAGAACTGTTTCGTTTTCTCATCGTTGTTATTTTGTGTAGTGTTCAGTTTTAAATTAAAATATGACGAACACTTACCACGCTGCATTTTGGTCCTCTTATCCTTCACCAGATGAGAATCGTTACAAAAGTACAGAAATTATAACTCCTCAGACACTGATATGTTACATGAATTCATCAACAAACAGCTGTGCGTGATTAGCATATTTATGATCTCCATGTTATTATTGTTTGGTCAGCCCCCCATGTGGATAACCTGATTTAAATCTATTTTCATGCTGGGGAAAGCAGAGGAGCACTAAGCTGCTAATAACATTGGCTGCACTTTGGAATTTGATGACACTTGGTTAAGCAACCAACTTGTCAAAACAGATAGGCTTCCTCTTAATCTCCTTTTTTCACCGCCCAAAGACAGAAATTGTAATAGGTAAAATTCTTACAAATCCACACGAATAGGCTTTTTCCTTCCAAATCCAATTCAGGATTTTCCAATTTCCACTTTTAGGTAAACACCTGTTTCCAGTGAAATCCCCAGGGGTATTGCACACCATTTACAACACTAACAAGCCCAAAATTACACTGGCGACTAGGAACCGCTTTGCAAGATTGAATCAACGGAATTGCTCAACCATTTTCCTCAACCATTTTGCAAGGTAACAACCAAGGACACTGTGGCTATCTGGCATACTGTAGCTGTGTTCGGTGGTGGCACTGTATACAAATCTGATCTGTACAGACTAGTCCTGTACCAAGGGTACTAAGGCAATCCTGTGTCCTTGACCCAAGGACCTCCCTTTAGGGCGGCAGATAGCGTAGCGGTTAGAGAATCAAGCCAGTTACCGGAGGGTTGCCAGTTTGAATCCTGGGTCTGACAGACAACATCTGGGGGGAAGTGAGCTGGCAACCACAAGGTTGCTGGTATCAAATCCTAGATGCCATTGCCTGCTTGAGCAAGGTACTTAACTCCCCGCAAAAACAGTTCCCTAGATGCCCACTGTCATGATCTAGTGAGTTTGGATGTGCTGCCCAATATTGCAGTGCAAGCAGGGAGTATATATTGTACAGTGCCTTCAGAAAGTATTCACACACCTTTACTTTTTCCACATTTTGTTGTGTTACAGCCTGAATTTAAAATGGTTTAAACTGAGATGTCACTGGCCTACATGCAATACCCCAAAATGTCAAAGTGGAATTATGTTTTTATTCATTTTTACAAATTTATACAAATATGAAAAGCTGAAATGTCTTGAGTCAATAAATATTCAACCCCTTCGCTATGGAAAGAATTTAAGAAACAAATGTAATGCGCTTATATGTGTATTAAAGTAGAGAAAGGTTTTTGACTACAAAGTTGTTGGATGCATTTGCTGTTTGTTTTAGTTGTGTTTCAGATTATTCTGTGCCCAATAGAAATGAATGGTAAATAATGTATTGTGTCATTTTGGAATCACTTTTATTGTAAATAAGAATAGAATATTCACTTCTACATTAATGTGGATGCTACCATGATTTTGCATAATCCTGAATAATGATGAGTGAGAAAGTTACAGAGGCGTAAACAGATATCATACCCCCCAAAAAATACTAACCTCCCCTGTTATTGTAATGGTGAGAGGTTAGCATGTCTTGGGGGTATGATATTTATGCCTCTGTACACCCTCAGATTAAAGCTGACAGTCTGCACTTTAAACTCATAGTCATTGTAATTTCTCAAATCCAAAGTGCTGGAGTACAGAGCCAAAACAACAAAAATTGTGTCATTGTCCCAATACATTTGGAGCTCACTGTATATCGCTGTATATTAACAACCTAATGTATTTATGGGCAGTCAATTATTCTAACTTATTTTAAAACAATTCTAAGAACAGTCTAATATAATGGGCAGTTGGTTCGTCAATAAACTTTGCGAAGGAAAATAAGTTCCCTCTGCAGTCCATTTGAATATTAAGAACAGATGCTGAGATGGTTCTGCTCTGGTATTGAGATACTATTTGTGAGGTGTTGCATAAGCCATTATGTTATCAAATGATTTGTTTGTTTATAGTTTAAAAAAATATATAATTCAATGACTAAGCCTTACAAATAGAGCAGAGCTCTCTGTATTGTTCTACCTACAATGATGTTCTGCCTGCTGTATTAATTTGTGTAACTGCTCAATTAAAACCGCTGAACCCTCTGTCCTCTGTGTTATATTAGGATCCAGCCCAAACAGACGCCTCTGTTTGGAGAGTTGAATAAATAAAAAGGCAGAACGGGCAAATAGTCTTCAACTCAGAGAATTGGGAATCCACAATAAACTCATTGGGCAAATACAGCTCTAGTGGAACTCTGAATTAGTTAGCTGGGAACAGACGTCTTAGTTAGCTAGGAACCGACGTGTTAATTAGGAACAGATGTGTTAGTTAGCTAGGAATAGACGTGTTAGTTAGGAACAGACGTGTTAGCTAGGAACCAACATGTTAATTAGGAACAGACGTGTTAGTTAGGAACAGATGTGTTAGCTAGGAACAGACATGTTAGTTAGCTAGGAACAGATGTCTTAGCTAGCTAGGAACAGAGGTGTTAGTTAGCAACGAACATACGTGTGTCTACAAGAGTGCTGAGTTTGTCGAAACGTGAGTAGACACAGAGAGAGAAATCCCTGCTTCTTTATCTTGTGTTCTTTCTTACACGCTCTGCAGAGGGTCGGAAAAATGTGTGTTGATGGAGGAGGGAGTTTTGGTATTCCAAGCAGGAAGCCTTCCAGCCAAGGCTCAGAGCTCAGCAGCCAGTCAATGCACAGTGATGCATTTCCAGAAGAACATCTGTTATAGTGATACATCTCACTGTGACCCCAACCGGTGAACAACAGCGCAACCCCTGCACCCTACCTCCCCTTCCTCCGTCGCTCATTCCACACTCAATCACAGTCAAGCCAACGGCCAGTAGAGACTTCATAATGGCCAATATTAGAGGCATCACTCTCAGAGCCAGAGACAAGGGGATTTACCAGGTCAGACGTCGGTTTTAAGTAACATATTGACTCTGTGAGGCAGAACTACAGTACAGAACCCACAGCCAATAATAAGATGAGTCACCTTGGTGGGGCTGTGCTGCTAAAGTGAACAGCAGGCACCATGTTTGGTTGCTGCGTCTCTGCATCAAATAATTTGTATTTGTATTTATTATAGATCTCCATTAGCTGCTGCCTAGGCAGTGGCTTCTCTTCCTGGGGTCCAGCAAAATTAAAGCCGTTAATACAATTAAAAACATTACATTACACTTACTGTGTTTCACAACCCAGTAAGTGTGTGCCCTGAAGCCACTACTCTCCTATCACATGGACTATATACACAAAAGTATATGGGCACCCCTTCAAATTAGTGTATTCGGCTATGTCAGCCACACCCGATGCTGACAGGTGCATAAAATCGATCACACATGCAATTCCAGTGAAGGGAAATCTTAACACTACAGTGTACAATGACATTCTAGACAATTCTGAGCTTCCAACTTTGTGGCAACAGTTTGGGGAAGGCCCTTTCCTGTTTCAGTATGACAATGCCCCTGTGCACAAAGCGAGGTCCATACAGATCGGTGTTGAAGAACTTGACTGGCCTTCACAGAGCCCTGACCTCAACCCCATCGAACACCTTTGGGATGAATTGGAATGCCAACTCCGAGCCAGGCCTAATCGCCCAAAGTCAGTTCCCAACCTCACTAATGCTCTTGTGGCTGAATGGAAGCAAGTCCCCTGCAGCAATGTTCCAACATCTAGTGGAAAGCCTTTCCAGAAGATCGGAGGCTGTTATTGCAGCAAAGGGGGACCAACTCCATATTAATGTCCATGATTTTGGAATGAGATGTTTGATGAGCAGGTGTCCACATACTTTTGGTCATGTAGTGTATCTACAACACAAAATCCATATGTACATGTGTGTATAGTGCATATGTTATCATGTGTGGGTATGCGTGTGTCTGTGTCTGTGTCTCTTCACAGTCCCCGCTGTTACATAAGTTGTATTTTTATCTGTTTTTAAAATTAGATTTTACTGCTTGCATGAGTTACTTAACGTGGAATAAAGTTCCATGTAGTCATTGCTCTACGTCGTACTGTGCACCATAGTCTGTTGATTGGAGACCCAAAGGTAGTACAAGTCAGTATGGATCCATCATTACTTAGTGTACTGCCTGAAGAAGAACAACTAGAGTTAAAATGGGTTGAAGTCTCAGTGTGCAGTGACATAGTCCCTGCTGTTATCCTGGTCTTGGGCTCTTTCATAAGGTAGCTAAGAAAGTACCCAAAGATGTACAATACACTAAATCCAGATTGTATTTGCATAATTGCTAAGACAACCTTGTAGCATACTGAACAGCCTCACTCTTTTTGACTTGCAGTCTTACCCATAAACAAGGGTATCATTAAACAGGTAAGGGGTTCACCAAAGCTTACCTAGCTTTGATGATAGCTCAAGTCAAGGGCAATGGCAATTTGCAGATAAAAATTACAGAATGATTCGCCAACGTTAATCATCCCTACCTCTTTTAATTGCCCCAGAGGACAGGCAGGGAAATATGATTATGTGTCATATTGTGCCCTTCAGTCACTTTTAATTGGAACCCTCCATTTTTAAGTAGTCCAATTTATTATTGTTTTGTGTTTGATAAACGCATACATCTTATTTTGGTAATTTACTGCCACCTGCAGTGCTGGAGTCATGAACCAATTTTTTTGTGGCAACTTATCACCTCTGTCAAGGCCATCTACAAAACATAGCACTGAATTTGAAGAAGAGGACAATGTTCTGATCATTGTCTGATTGCTCCCAACCCATAGGAATCCCCAGTTGACTACTTTATAATGGGGGAATCCCTCAATGGCAATGTGGCAATGTCCATGCTAAAATGTGTAACATAGAGGTTGAGTCCTCTATCCATTTCTATGAGCTACGCCTTCCACTGAGCAGGTTAACGTTTTTCGTCATAAATCTTGTTCTGGAGGCAGCTCTGCAAAGTGGTCACTAGCTGGCACAGCCACAAATTAATCAAATCTGATTTTAAACCTAAACCTAGCCTTAACCCTAACCATAACCACACTTCTAACCCTTACCTTAAATCAAGACCAAAAAGCACATTTTTGTTTTCATGAATTACAATATAGCCAATTTTGATTTTGCATCTAGCCTGTCTACGGCTAAATCACTTAGTTCTGTCTCCAGGACAAGACTCACGACAATAAACGTCAATCTGCTTCTTCTGAGAGAAGGAATAGGAAGCATAACGGTCTGTATGTTTCCAAGTGTGTGGTTGTGAATAGCTTTTTGAGAGAGCAAGGTAAACAGGAAACACAGTCAGTAGTTCCACAGGGGCTCAAATGGATCCATCCCACAAGGCTGGATAATGGGTGTAATTATCTTAAAGGTATTATTATTTTGTACTGTACATTGCCAGTTGCACTGGGTGGCATTTTTGTACATTATACTGTAACTCGTTAATCAATATTTGTGCGACTTTATAGCCCTAAAGGAAATGGCACTATATGGTAGATGCTGCGGAGGATAGAAATAGTGTTCATGAAAGGTGGATAGAGGGGTAAATCAGGACACAATATGTTGCATCTAGCCTGGTTATCGTCTCTGTTCAGCTACTACGTTCAACTCCTTGCCACTCCTGTCAAATGGCAAAGAGACTGGCCTTTCAGCAATCTTCAAATATGAACATTCTTTTATTAATGACCTTGAGGAGATCAGAGAATTTCATCCTGATTTGATAACCCTCACAGCTATCATCCAATCACAATGTTTACGCAAATTAGACTGATAGGAAAACGTTCTAACTTAATTCATTAATTTGATTGGAAACATTCTAACATTCGGCATTCTGACATTCTGACATTGTCACGCCCTGATCTGTTTCACCTGTCCTTGTGCTTGTCTCCACCCCCCTCCCGGTGTCGCCCATCTGGTCATCCCCAAAGCCAACACTTCCTTTGGCCACCTTTCCTTCCAATTCTCTGCTGCCAATGACTGGAACGAATTGCAGTCTTATATCTCCCTCTCTAACTTTAAGCATCAGTTGTCAGAGCAGCTTACCGATCACTGTACCTGTACACAGCCAATCTGTAAAAAGCAAATAAACTACCTCATCCCCATATTATTACTTACCCTCTTGCTCTTTTGCACCCCATTATCTCTACTTGCACATCATAATCTGCACTATCACTCCAGTATTAATGCTAAATTGTAATTACTTTGCCTCTATGGCCTATTTACAGCCTAGCTCCCTACTCTTCTACATTTGCACACACTGTACATAGATTAAAAAATATATATTATATTGTGTTAATGACTGTACTTTTGTTTATGTGTAACTCTGGGTTGTTGTTTTTGTCGCACTGCTTTGCTTTATCTTGGCCAGGTCACAGTTGTAAATGAGAACTTGTTCTCAACTGGCCTACCTGGTTAAATAAAGGTGAAATAAAAAATAAATAAAACATCTTCCCCACTTATCCCCTGGCTATTTACACCTGTTTTTTCTGTCTGTCTGTGCCAGTTTTTCTTGTTTGTTAGAGCCTACCAGCATTTTGTGTCTCAGCTCCTGCTTTTCTCGCCCTAGTTTTGATGCATGCCTGTCCTGACTCCGAGCCCGTCTGCCTGACCACTCCGCCTGACCCTGAGCCTGCCTGCCGTCCTGTACCTTTCCCCCTACTCTGGATTATCGACACCTGCCTGCCTTGACCTGTCGTTTGCCTGTCCCTGTTGTTACAATAAACATGGTTACTTCTACACAGTCTGCACTTGAGTCTTACCTGAAACCTGATAGACGTAGTACATTTCATTGTAAACATAAACATTGGGCGCGAGGAAACAGAGGATTCCCGTTGCTCTATGTCCATTCAGAAAATTTCCTGAAGAAGCATGTCTAGATGAATTGGAATGCCAACTGCGAGCCAGGCCTAATCGCCCAACATCAGTGCCCGACCTCACTAATGCTCTTGTGGCAGAATGGAAGCAAGTCCCGGCAGCAATTTTCCAACATCTAGTGGAAAGCCTTTCCAGAAGAGTGGAGGCTGTTATATCAGCAAAAGGGGGACAAACTCCATATTAATGTCCATGATTTTGCAATGAGATGTTCAATGAGCAGGTGTCCACATACCTTTTGTCATGTAGTGTATCTACAACACAAAATCAATGTGTACATGTGTGTGTATAGTGCGTATGTTATCATGTGTGTGTATGCGTGTGTCTGTGCCCGTGTGTGTGTCTCTTCACAGTCCCCGCTGTTCCATAAGGTGTATTTTTATGTTTTTAAAATCAGATTTTACTGCTTGCATGAGTTACTTGAAGTGGAATAGAGTCCCTCATCAAGTAACTCCATCTCCCAATATGAGAAAGGGGACAAATATAACTAAAATGCTTATAATAAAATTGTAAGTAAGTCATGATGATCAGCATATAGTTTCTTCAGAAAGTATTCCTTCACCTACTCCTTTTTCCACATTTTGTTGTGTTACAGCTTGAATTTAAAATTGATTAAATTGAGATTGTGTCACAGGCATACACACGATACTCTATAATGTCAAAGTGGAATTATGTTTTCGGAATTTTTTTTAAATTATTAAAGCTGAAATGTCTTGAGTCAATAAGTATTCAACCACTTTGTTATGGCAAGCCTGAATAAGTTCAGGAGTAAAAATGTGCATAATAAGTCACATAATAAGTTGTGTGGCCTCACTCCGTCTGCAATAATAGTGTTTAACATGACTTTTGAATGACTACCTCATCTCTGTACCCCACACATACAATTATCTTTAAGGTCCCTCAGTCGAGCAGCAAATTTCAAACATAGATTCAACCACAAAGACCACAGAGTTTTTCCAATGCCTCGCAAAGAAGGGCACCTACTAGAATAGGTATATTAGAATATATGAAACATTTAAAAAAAGTAGACATTGAATACCCCTTTGAGCATGGGGAAGTTACACATTACCGAGTACCACTGTCCATATTTTCATGCACAGTGTTGGCTGCATCAATTTATGGGTATGCTTGAAATCGTTAAGGACTGGGGAGGTGTTCAGGGTTAAAAAGAAATGGAATGGAGCTAAGCACAGGCAAAATCCTAGAGGAAAACCTTCTTCAGTCAGATTTTCACCATATACTGAAAGATTAATTCAGCTTTCAGCAGGACAATAACCTAAAAAACAAGGCCAAATATACGCTGGAGTTGCTTAACAAGACGACATTGAATGTTCCTGAGTGGCAAGACTTGAAAATGGATGTCTAGCAATGATCAACAACCAACTTGACCGAGCTTGAAGAATTTGTAAGTGTGTAAATATTGTACAATCCAGGTGTGCAAAGCTCTTAGACATGTGAGTCTTTCTGGGTAAGTCTCTAACTTTGCTCCCAAGTGGCGCAGCGGTCTAAGGTACTGCATCTCGGTGCTTGAGGTGTCACTACAGACACCCTGGTTTGAATTCAGGCTGTATCACAACCGGCTGTGATTAGGAATCTCATAGGGCGGCGCACAATTGGTCCAGCGTCGTCCGGTGTAGGCCGTCATTGTAAATAAGAAAACTCCACATGTGAAAGTAACATTGCAAGTTCACATGTGATGATGAAATAGTGTTATTCTCCTCAAATATGAAAAGGTGGTTTTAATATGCAGCAGTATCAATGTTTCCACATATGCAATTGCAAATTTTGTAATGCCTTTCTGTAAAAAGGTAACTCAGTCTACCTGAGTTGAATAATTCAAGCATGTTAAAAATAATAATTTCTTATTTCTGTACCATCCATTCAGAGTGTTACTGCTGCTGGTACACGTCGCTCTTCTTCATAGGTTGGAAGAAGCCCAGTGAAAACAATAGAGAAACTTGAGCTCTTTGTCTGCTTAGTTTATCCTTTTTAACATGTTAAAATTAGTGCTGTCAGAGTTAATCAGTTAACTCAAGTATTTTTCTTTTTTTATAGTGCACAATTTATTTTAATGTCATTGTCTGAAAGTGTTAAAAATACTGAAAACATCCAAAATACATAATCAATACAGCCAATAACAACGATGCAATGTAGAAACAAGTTCAATTTGAAGTTAAAGAAAGTGAGTTTATCAATTTACCTGATTTTGCTACACGTTACTTCGGGCAACATCAAACCTGCAATATTATTTTAGTATTACGTTTTTTTTCAATTACAGCTCAATCTGAGCAAATTATGAGTTTTGAGATTAATCGGGATTAATAATGGCTAATCCTGCCATAAACTCGGTTACCTTTTTTTTATCGTTTGACAGCCTTAGTCGACATTAAAATGCAAAACTGCACATGTGAAAGTGTAACGGACATGATTCTGTCATTGTTGCTCATGGTGAAGTGATCGGGTGTCCCACCTGAGACTTCAAAGTCACTGTTGATCCACTTGGTTGAATGATCAAGATATTTGCTTCTCCAATGGGAGTCCTGGATTCTAACCCTGCCAATTATAAAAACACACATGTGCAATTTATGATAAAACATGTTGACCCGAGTGGCGCAGCGATCTAAGGCACTGCATCTCAGTGCTTGAGGCGTCACTACAGACACCCTGATTTGAATCCAGGCTGTATCACAACCAGCTGTGATTGGGAGTCCCATAGGGTGGCGCACAATTGGCCCAGCGTCGTCCGGTGTAGGCAGTCATTGTAAATTTGAATTTGTCTTAACTGACTTGCCTGGTTAAATAAAATAAATGTTGGGAAACCACATGTTTGAGTCATGTGAAACTTCACATTCGGTGCATTTGGAAAGTATTCAGATCCTTTGACTTTTTCCACATTTGGATACATTACAGCCTTATTCTAAAATTTATTAAATTGTATTGTTTCTCTCATCAATCAACACACAATACCCCAAAATGACAAAGCAATGTTTGCAAATGTATAAAACAGTTTTGTGACATTATTTACATAAGTATTCAGACCCTTTGCTATGAGACTCGAAATTGAGCTCAGATGCATCTTGTTTCCATTTTCATCCTTGAGATGTTCCTACAACTTGATTGGAGTCCACCTGTGGTAAATTCAATTGATTGGAAATGATTTGGAATGGCACACACCTGTCTAAACAAGGCCCCACAGTTGACAGTGTATGTCAGAGCAAACAATGTTTTTCAGCGGCAGGGACTGGGAGACTAGTCAGGATCGAGGGAAAGATGAACGGAGCAAAGTACAGAGAGATCAGGACCTCAGACTGTGGCGAAGGTTCACCTTCCAACAGGACAACAACCCTAAACACACAGCCAAGACAACGCACGAGTGACAAGTCTCTGAATGTCATTGAGTGGCCCAGCCAGAGCCCGGACTTAAGTCCGATCAAACATCTCTGGAGAGACCTGAAAATAGCTGTGCAATGACGCTCCCCATCCAACCTGACAGAGCTTGAGAGGATCTGCATAGAAGAATGAGAGAAATACAGGTGTGCCAAGCTTATAGCGTCATACCAAAGAAACCTCTAGGCTGTAATCGCTGCCAAAGGTGATCCAATAAAATACTAAGTGAAGGGTCTGAATACTTATGCAAATGTAATATTTCAGTTTATATTTTTTACATTTCTAAAACCTGTTTTTGCTTTGTCATTATGGGGTATTGTGTCTAGATTGATGATTTTCTTTCCCTTATCCGTTTTAGAATAAGGCTGTAACGTAACAAAATGTGGAAAAAGGGGTCTGAATAATTTCCAAATGCACTGTATATACACTTTTTTTGTTTTCAGCTCTCTTAACATAATTGCAAAGGGTTTTCTAATGATCAATTAGCCTTTTAAAATGATAAACTTGGATTAGCTAACATAACGTGCCATTGGAACACAGGAATGATGGTTGCTGATAATTGGCCTCTGTACGCCTATGTAGATATTACATAAAAAAAATCAGCCGTTTGTAACGGCTTTCCTCCTCCTCTTCATCAGAAGAGGAGGAGCAGGGATCGAACCAAAATGCAGCTGAGTTTGTAGACATGATTTATTAAAGAAAAAACACGAATACACGAACTTGACTAAATAAACTAACAAAACAAATAAACGGTGTAGACAGATCTGAACGACGGACTCACATAAACCACTCTACTAGGCAGGGATGGATGTCAGGCTCCACTACACAGACTCAAGATCAGGGCCCGGTTTCCCGATACAACTTAGGCTTACAAGTGTTTTTTACAGCCCAAACCAAAAACAGCAGGCAGATAGAATGTTTGCAAATTCACAGAGACAGTAGCAAAATATAAGTTTGCTGACGACATGGCTTTGGTAGGATTGATCACCGACGCGAGGCAGCCTATAGGGAGGTCAGAGACCTGGTAGTATTGTGCCAGGACAACAACCTTTCCCTCAACGTCAGCAAGACAAAGGAGCTGATTGTGGACTACAGGAAATGGTGGGGCGACACCACCACCCACATCGATGGGGCTGTAGTGGAGCGGATTGAGAGCGTCAAGTTCCTCGGTATCCACGTTACTAAGGAATTACCATGGGCCCTCAGATCCTCAAAAAGTTATACATCTGAGCTGCACCATTGAGAGCATCTTGACTGGTTGTGTCACCGCTTGGTACGGCAACTGCAAGGCACCCGATCACGACAGTGGGTGGTAAGTAAGGCCCAGGGGCGGAGGTAGCCTGGCAGGTAGGAACTGACTAGGTATCCCCCTTACCCTTTCCTCACTGGGGGCCGAGCTCCCTGCCGTTTAGTACCTCTATACCAGTCGGTGTCGGAGGAAGGCCCTAAAAATGGTCAAATGGTCAAAAGGCTACAAGCAGTACTAGTGCAACAAGTCTAAACCAACATAGAAACAGAAAACATAGAATGCCCACCCAACACTCACGTCCTGACCAACTAACACATATAACAAACTAACAGAAATAGGTCAGGAACGTGACATAACCCCCCCCATAAGGTGCGAACTCCGGGCGCACCAGCACAAAGTCTAGGGGAGGGTCTGGGTGGGCATCTGACCACGGTGGTGGCTCAGGCTCCGGGCGAGGTCCCCACCCACCATAGTCAATCCCAGCTTCCATCTCCCCCTATGAATGTCCACCCTCATCTTACCCCACAAAATCCTCTTGGTAACATCAACAACAGGGGCAGCACCGGACAGAGGGATAGATCAAGACAGAGGATAGCTTAAGACAGAGGGATAGATCAGGATATAGAGGTAGCTCAGGATAGAGAGGGAGATCAGGATAGAGGGGCAACTCCGGACTGAAAGGCAGCTCCGGACAGAGAGACAGCTCTGGACTGAGGGGCAGTTCTGGGTAAATAGCGCTCCGGGCTAAGGGACAGCTCATGACTGGCTAACGGCTCTGGACGCTCATGGTGCTGACGGCTCTCGACGCTCATGGCTGGCTGACGGCTCTCGACGCTCATGGCTGGCTGACGGCTTCTCGACGCTCATGGTGGCTGACGGCTCTCGACGCTCATGGCTGGCTGACGGCTCTCGACGCTCATGGCTCGCTGACGGCTCTGGCAGATCCTGTCTGGTTGGCGGCTCTGGCAGATCCTGTCTGGTTGGCGGCTCTGGCAGATCCTGTCTGGTTGGCGGCTCTGGCAGATCCTGTCTGGTTGGCGGCTCTGGCAGATCCTGACTGATAACTGGCTCTAGCGGCTCCTGACTGACTATCGGCTCTGACGGCTCGGGACAGACGGGCGGCTCTAATGGCTCAGGACAGACGGATGGCTCAGACGGCGCTGGGGAGACGGATGGCTCAGACGGCGCTGGGGAGACGGATGGCTCAGACGGCGCTGGGAGACGGATGGCTCAGATGGCGCTGGGGAGACGGATGGCTCAGATGGCCTGCGGAGACGGATGGCTCAGCTGCAACCTGTCTGGCGGAACTCTGGCTGCTCCTGTCTGGCGGAAGGCTCTGTAGGCTCATGGCAGACGGGCAGCTTTGCAGGCTCCTGGCAGACAGGCAGTTCATGCGCCGTTGGGCAGACGGCAGACTCTGGCTGGCTGAGACGCACTGTAGGCTTGGTGCGTGGTGCCGTAACTGGAGGCACTGACTGAGGACACGCACTTCAAGCCTAGTGCGGGGAGCAGGGACAGGGCACACTGGACTCTCAAAGCGTGCTATATTCCTGGTGCGTGGTACCGGCACTGGTGGCACCGGGCTGAGTGCACGCACATCAGGACGAGTACGGGGAGAAACAACAGTGTGCACAGGACTTAGGAGACGCACATGTGGCTTAGTGCGCGGTGCCGGACTGGAGGCACTAGGCTGGAGCACGCACTATAGGGAGAGTGCGTGGGGAGGCACAGGGCTCTGAAAACGCACTGGAAGCCTGGTGCGTGGTGTAGGCACTGGTGGTACTGGGCTGGGGCGGGGAGGTAATGCCGGAAATACCGGACCGTGAAGGCGTACTGGCTCCCTTGAGCACCGAGCCTGCCCAACCTTACCTGGTTGAATGCTCCCCGTCGCCCGACCAGTGCGGGGAGGTGGAATAACCCGCACCGGGCTATGTAGGCGAACGGGGACACCATGCGTAAGGCTGGTGCCATGTAAGCCGGCCGGAAGAGACGCACTGGAGACCAGACGCGTTGAGCCGGCCTCATGACACCTGGCTCAATGCCCATCTAGCCCTACCAGTGCGGGGAGGTGGAATAACCCGCACTGGGCTATGCACTCGTACAGGAGACACCGTGCGCTCTACTGCGTAACACGGCGCCTGCCCGTACTCCCGCTCTCCACGGTAAGCCTGGGAAGTGGGCGCAGGTCTCCTACCTGCCCTTGGCCCACTACCTCTTAGCTCCCCCCAAGAAATTTTTGGGGTCTCCTCTCGGACTTCCAGCCACGTCTCCTTGCTGCCTCCTCATACCAACGCTCTTGGCGCTCTGCTGCCTCCCTCTCCTCACGAGCGCGGCGATATCTCTCCCGACTGTGCCCATGGACCTCTCCCGTCCAATATTTCCTCCCAAGTCCATGATTCCTGTGTATAATCCTGCTTGAACTCATGCCGCTTGGTTCTGGATTGGTGGGTAATTCTGTAACGGCTTTCCTCCTCCTCTTCATCAGAAGAGGAGGAGCAGGGATCGAACCAAAATGCAGCTGAGTTTGTAGACATGATTTTATT